>NC_058375.1:103207500-103507500 GCF_018350175.1 Felis catus
TCACACAGAAACTTACCTTAGGTTTACCTGTTACCATAGATAAGATTTCAGAGTTCAGGACTCTTTCTGGTTGCAGGACATCTTGAAGTCTGCATGTCAGTAATCCTTCCATGAAATGTAATTTTCTAGATATGCACACCCTTCCCTTTGGCTGTACATTGGTGTTCATCTACCTCTTTTCTTGGATCCAGATTTGCTCCAGGGCTTTCCTGTGTAACATATGCAGGTGACAAGGAGGAGAGAGCCCACCTACAGCAAGACCTGAAACAAGAGTCACGTTTTCATGTGCTGCTAACTACCTATGAGGTTTGAATTTATTTCTATCAAGAACTCTTAACCGTGGGACCGTAGAAGTTGGAGAATCTACTGGAATTAGGTTTAATTTTTTTGGAGAGCATGCATTTTTCTGGGAGAGAAGTCTACTTTCATTAGATTGTCAGAGAGGGATTGTGACCAAAGGAAGTGAAGGACTACTGTGTTCCAAATTCGCTGAATGTCTCTTCTTTCCTGGTGCGACAAGAGCGAAGGTGCCCTGGTGAAGGGGGTGGCATTTGAGCTGCCTGTTGGCCAGTGAATAGGAGGAAGGAGGAGGCAGGCAGGGGAGAGGGTTTTGTGGGCTGAGGGGTTGCCTGTTACTGCAGGACGAGAGTAGAGGGTACTCAGTTCCAGTCTCATTTGAAGTTTCTAGTCTTAAAGTGAAGGCAAGACCTTCCACTTACTCCTGCCTAGGTTTTGTTTTTCTTGAAGATAGTGCTACTTAGAAGTTATGCTCACAACTTTTTTTTACTTAGTGAATGATTAAGACTTAACTCTCCTAAAGTATAAGATTTAGCTAACAAGAAACTAGTTTATTAATATCAGTTGTATTAATACTAGCCTTTATAATATGTCTTTTTCCTTAATTTTTCAGATTTGCTTGAAAGATTCATCATTTCTAAAATCGTGAGTATGTTGCGGTACTTCAGAAACCGTTGAATATATCATGAGAGTCACATCTTTCCTTTACGTTTTAGTACTTTATGTTTCATGTCATGTCTGGCACATCTTCCTGGTATGTCTTCCATGAGTCTTACTTACAGATTGGTGTGGCGTAGAGTAGTCCTGCAGTCTAGCCCTTACTCATTAGCTGTGTGTCCCTGGGTTACTTAACCTTAGTGAACCTCAGCTTCTTTGTTGGTAAAAGGAGGATAATCTCTACTTTGGATGGCTGTTGTGAGGATTAAATAAGGTGTCTGTGATGGGTGGTTAATAAATACTAGATTCTTTACTTTGCAGATCGCACAGATACCTTTCAGGACTGCTATTTAGAGATTTTACTGCAATATAGGAGGTGAATTATTTGAGCCTTTTCCTGGAAGTATCTTAAAGTAGGAGTCAGTGCTATGAAATTAACTTTTTAGGAAGGGAGTTTTAAATATACTTTTAATTAGCTTTCAGGCTTTCATATCAGCTCATGATGCATAGGAAGCTTAGATTTAATTCTTCCATACCACCTAATACCATGGGTGATATGTTGCAGTATAGGGTTGAGACTACAGTTACAATGTAAATTCAACACTAGCTAGACTTTAGGTACATAGGAAAAGGTACGTTGACAGGGTTTCATTCTCCAAAGCATGTGTAGTTTTGATGTGGTTAGGTGGGGAGAAACTTCTGTTTTCGAAGTGCTTCAATATTTTAAATATTCTCATCTAGCTTCTTCTGAGTTGGATTTCCGTTTTCATCTTATTTTGAGATACTGAAGGCCCAGGCATAGATTTCATGACTTCCAACCCATAAGTTTCCTTTAAGTAAGCATGTTATCTTACTCTTCTTAAGAAGAAAATAGGCTTGGGGTGCCTGAGTGGCTTAGTCGGTTGAGCGTCCAGCTCTTGATTTCAGCTCAGGTCATGATCTCAAAGTTCGTGATTTCGAGCTCCGCATCGGACTCTATGCTGACGGTGAGGAGTCTGCTTGGGATTCTCTCTCTCTCGCCTTCCCCTGCACGCTCTCTCTCTAAATAAATAAACTTTTTTTTTTTTAAAGAAGAAAATAGGCTTCCCTCTCTTTTTCTTTTTTCTGTAATTAGTATCTAACGTAATGTTTGTTGAAGATCTCTTCTCTGGAAAGACACTGTTTGGGAGTTACCAGCAGTGCCAGGAAAGTAAACTGTAGAGCTCCCTAAGAGGACATAGATTCCAGTAGAGGGAGAGGCACTATACAGATATTCATAGTACAAGGCAGGATGTGGGAAGTCTCAAAAGGTGAGAAAATTGGGACATAAATGGTTTTTGTTTTTTTTTTTAAGTTCATTCAATTTTGAGAGAGAGACAGAGTGTGAGCAGGGGAGGGGCAGAGAGAGAAGGGAGACACAGAATCTGAAGCAGGCTCCAGGCTCTAAGCTGTCAGCACAGAGCCCGACGCGGGGTTTGAACTCATGAACTGAGATCATGACCTGAGCTGAAGTCAGACACTTAATCAACTGAACCACCCAGGCACCCTGTTACATATATGTTTTTGATTACTTAAAGTATCCTAGGTGACCTTCATGAAAACCCTAGTAGGCAAGTATAGATTTTCTAAATGAAGAAAGCAAGGTAACTCAGCTGAGGCCACATTGCTAATAATGGCAAAGAGACATCCAAATGTACCACTTGGTGTTGTGGAGACTTTTTCTTTTAATTTTTTTTTTTTTTAATGTTTATTTTTGAGAGAGAGAGCATGAGTGGAGAAGGGGCAGAGAGAAAGAGGGAGACACAGAAACCGAAGCAGGCTCCAGCCTTTGAGCTGTGAGCACAGAGCCCAATGCAGGACTCAAACCCACGATCCATGGTACCATGATCTGAGCTGAAGTCCGATGCTTAACTGACTGAGCCACCCAGGTGCCCCTCTTTAAAAAATTTTATTTTGAGACAGAGTGAGTGGGGGAGGGATAGAGAGAATCAGAAGTAGGCTCTGTGTGCTGTCAGCATGGAGCCTAATATTGAGTTCAGTTTCATGAACCACAAGATCATGACCTGAGCTGAAATCCGGAGTCCAACACTAAACCGACTGGGCCACTTAGGTGCCCCATGTGGAGACTTTTGAAGAGCATCTCAAAAAAAACATCTTGGGGCCCCTGGGTGGCTCAGTTAATCCTCTGACTCTTGATTTTGGCTCAGGTCTTGAGAAACTGTTGTTGTAATTTACGATGCTACAAAATGTGCTTTGGAAGTAGCCACCAAAGACCTCCATACTAGTATATCCAACAGATGTATCTTCCTGGACGTCTGTAACATTTGATCGTATTCACTGCTTCCCCATTTTTTTTAATTACGCTTTTTAAGCTACTGTGACACCAGTTTCTCATAATTTTTCTTCTGGGTTTAAATCTCAGCTCCACTGCATTCTAGCTTTATGACATTGACCTAGTTACCTAATCTTTCTGAGCTTTAGTCTCCTTGTTGGTAAAATGAGCACAATAATGTCTACTCACCATATCCCTTTGGATTAAATAACAGACATAAAGCTCCAAGCACAGTGTCTGGCACATAGTTGGTGGTCATAAATGTTTCCTTTTGCTTTCTGTCTCCAGCTCCTTCTTTTCTGCCTTTATGCACAGGTCTTTCCTGTCTTGGGAAAACAATTCCCTTAAATTTACTGCCTTATCCAGATGTTGTCTCATGTACATGGCAGGCTTTCAGATAAGAAAGAAACTTGAGTGTGTTTCTAATAGAATGGGCTTAATATTAGTCTTGCCAACAATAGTTATTTTTATGGTAAGACTTTTTGGCTATAAGATACATGTGTTGGAGTTTTTACACAAAACTGAAAGCTTGGATTTTTCTCTCACAGCTTCCCTTGGAGTGTTCTTGTTGTGGATGAAGCTCACAGGTTGAAAAACCAAAGCTCCTTGCTGCATAAGACACTTTCAGAGGTAAACTCACAGGATAGTCTTAGTTTTTGTATAATCTCCTTTTGAAAAATACTATTTTAGGCCTGCGTAGAGTTAGTTAAGTTGAAACATTTTTTTTTTCAGTCCCGATTTCTCTAGGGCTAAATAAACATTTCGTGAGTGACAGAGGTAGTACTTATATGGCCTCACTGCTCCTTCCTCTCATCTTTTACACAGGAAATAACGTGTACTGAAATCTGGTTATCAGGTAATAAGATGCTATCCCAGTAAAATACATTGTAGTTTTAGAAATGTTTCAGCTCTCTTTGATCTTCTTCAAAGGGGTAGTTCTTTAAAATTAATCTTATTATAACTCTTCTGTCTGCAATAGCAGTTATGTCTGACATATTGTACCCTTCCCCCCATTTACCATCTTAAAAAATTTGACAGTTCACATGGAGTCATAAAGAGACCATTGCATGCCATTGACTATTAGCTGCAGTCTCTCTTGTCTTTGTCATACTTTTGAGTGTGACACCCTTGGTCTCCTTCCCTTCTCTTGATCTTTGCCATCATTCTGGCATAGTGAGAAGTGAGAAATGTCAGTGTAGCCCTAGCCTTGCCCTCTTTTCTGAGGAGCCAGTGGAACAGCTTGTGAGTAAGAAGTGCCTTTCTGTTTGCTGACCTCATAAAGGCTTATTCATGAGACCACATGTGTGAATTCCTGTGACCATCACTGAAGTTTGGTCCCTGTCCTATAACCAATCAGATAATAAGATTAGAGGTGACTTAGAGAAAAGTCTTAGGTCTGAATTCTGTATTTAATGGCTAAAAGTTGGAGTTTTTGATATTTTGATGAAGATGTGGTCACTGCTATTGGTCCAGTCTCAGAGATTGCTATCCCCTGGTGGGGCTGACTCTGCTCTGTGTTTGCCTTCATTTTGGGACTCTTAACAGTATCTTTTTCCCAAAGGATTGTCATATTCTGGCACCTTACTCTATAAGACACTGCGTCATAAACTACCATGCCAGTTTACTAAAATATAATGGGAGAGGAGAAGCGGGTGTAGTAAAGGAACCCCAGGTTTGGAGTGGGGAAACTAAGTTCTATTGCTGGCCCCAGAGCCTTTCCTTGTTCATAAGGAAACTAAGGCTCAGGGATTATGTGAGGAAATTTTGTGTGTCTTCTAAGCATTCCTTTTTAGGTGAGGTTTGAATCGCAGACGACTTGTTGGTTGGAGAGAAATGCATTTATTGATAGGGCTGAGAGGTGGGCTAATACTGTTTTCAGCTTGTTTGTGAAAGTTGGAAGCAGTTTGTATTGAAACATAGGGAGTTGGTTCTACAATTTATGCTATGCCTCGTTTACATTTACGTTTACAAAGTACATTCACAAAGTAAGTACGGTACCTCGACAGAGTAAGGCTGCTGTGGAAGATTATGTAGAAAAGTTTATAAAATACTGTATACAACGAGATCAGCTCCAGATTTTTTTCACCCAGTGATAAAATGGACACTACTTTGAATAAGTACGTGAGCTCATGTGACAGTCTAAGTTGACTGTAGTGACCGGCAGCCCTCATCTTTTTCGGTCACCCCAGCTCTTTGCTTGGTGAACACATATTATAAAAATTTGAGTTGGTTATTGGAAGCATTTATTTCTGACCAGTTCCCATACTTGAAGTACTATGAAAACATTGTCCTACAAGCAGAGCAGGCATGAGTGGATGGACATTGATTAGACAATTTAAAAAGAAAAAAAATAAAAATTCTTTTCTTTAAAAGGAAAGAAAAAAAAAGAAAAGAGATTGCAAAAAAAAAAAAATAGTAATGACATTCGCAAATCAGTTTTAATTGCATTTCATTTGTTACCTTACTACAAAGCTGTATCATCTTATGACCCTTTCCCAAACCTAAATACAGAAACACAAGAATAAAAATAAAAGCCATTAGGGGCGCCTGGGTGGCTCAGTCAGTTGGGTGTGCTTATAGCTCAGAGCCTGGAGCCTACTTCACATTCTGTGTCTCCCTCTCTCTCTGCCCCTCCCCTGCTCATGCTCTGTCTCTATCTCAAAAATAAATAAAAAAACATTAAAAAATAAATAAAAGCCATTAATAATTTACTCCCCTGCATACACTAACATTTGACATATCTGTTTCCATATCCTTTGCTGTGCATATGAACACCTAAACATATAAGTATGCATATTGTTATTCTAGAAATCAAAATATACTGTATTTTTGTATTTAATAAGTATGTCTGTATACATAAGGGTATATATGTACATATACACACACTGTATTTCATTTTTTTAAATGAAATATATAAGATGTGGCTTTCCAGTTTTGCTTCATTATTTAACTCAAATGGTATAAGTTCTTATAAATGTCAATTTAGAGCTTGTCTTTTGCTTAACCTAGTATCTGTTACTGTTTTTCCTAACCTTTTATTTCATTATTCTCTTACTCTTGGTGTTCTCATCACCTGCTCAAAATTTAAAGACTTTCTTTCATTTATGCTGTATGAGGCTCAGAAACATCCAGAAGTCTTGATGTTTTGGATGTGATACACTTACGTTTTATAAAAGGACATTCTTTTAGTCTAGATCTTTTTGCTTCCTGCTTGTAGTGGTGGGCCTGATGCTATAGCTTTTTCAAACTCTTGAGTATATACCATGTGCTTCTGAAGTCTCAATAGACTCACCATGTGGGTAGTAACATACTGCTTGAATTCTCACAAAGATTGAACAATAATAATCATATTGAATATTCATATAGTACTTCAGAGTTCACATAGTGATTTTACTCACCTCCTTGTAACAGTTTCTCCTTCCCAGGATTATTACAGTTGAAACCGAAGAGGGATTACTCTTACCATCAAACAGCTGGCATACAACTTGAACCTGAGTCCTCTGATTTCATGTCTTCATTGTCACCCCATTAAATCATGCCTCTCTCTGTAAAGGTTTTCATGGGTAACTCATGTAAAGGTTTTTATGGGTAACCTCTTGCTTTCCGAGGTTATGGATTTTTAATTTTTATTTTATGTATTTGAGTTCTCAGTAGTCTTCAGTCTCCTGTTGACCGGAACTCCCATCCAGAATAGCCTCCAAGAGCTCTACTCCCTCCTCAGTTTTGTGGAGCCTGATGTCTTTCCCAAGGAGCAGGTGGGAGATTTTGTTCAGCGTTACCAGGAGATCGAGAAAGAGTCCGAGTCAGGCAAGTTCCCTTCCTACAAATCATGCCAAGAGGTCTGGGCCCAGAAATTGGCCTGGTGCATAATAGACACTGGTTATAGATAGAAAAGAAAGAGAATTGATAACCAGACGACACCTTTTAGGGAGAAAGAGCCACCCAAAACTAAGGTGGTGCTAGATCCCCTCATGTCGTTCCCAGTTGTCTGCTATTCATGATTCTTATTTGTTACATGGTTCTACAGCGGGGCTTCATGGGTCATTTTTGGAAGAAATGGGAAGTGTCTGCTGGTTTGCAGACTTTTTTTTCCCCTCACCTGTCATTTCTATAATTTTGTAATCTGTTAACTTTCTATGCTATTTCCTGAGGCAGAAAAGTATATGGGGTGCCAGAGTCCCGAACTACTCTTCAGCATTCCACAGCACTGGTGTTTCTGTTCGCTGTGCACCAAAATCAGAAGTCTGGGATGGATGCATGGTGGGAGTGAAGCAGGAAGCATCCTTGTTTGTACAGCTGCCAGTTGCGGTCTGCCTCTTGCACCCTTGCCCCTCTGCCTCGTAGAATTCTCTGTCCCTGTAGTATTATCCCGGGACGAGTGTTCAACACCAATGCTAGGCAGGCCTGCCAGTGGGTGTGCATGTCCTGGGTGAGTAGGAGTTGGAAGGGCTTCTCACACCTTGCCCATCCTGCAAGCTGAAGATTGCCCATCCTGCAAGCCTGCTCTCATTGCCCCCATGTTTAGGGTCCAGATAAAACACACGACAGCCCGTCAAATATTACATGGGACATACTCCTATTAAAAAAGTGTCTGCTGTTTATGAGGAGTTTATATTTCACTGCATTCTTGTATCTTGTTTGCTGAACCTGGCAACCCAACATGGAGCAGAATGCCAGCTCAGGCCAGTTTTTGAAGTTCATGACCCCTGGGGAAGGAGCAGGGGCGTTGAAGTGAAAGGAACTAAGTTTGAATGCAACATTAACATCCAGCTGTGTGACTTTGGATAAGTGTGCTTAATTTTGCAGAGCCTTGCTTAACGTAGCTATAAAAATGGGGACAATAGTCCTTGTCCTACACTTATTTCTAAACCCTTATGCTAGTCAATCAAATTAAGTGCAGAAGTATCCTGGAAACAGTACAACTCCATGCAAATGAGATTATTAATAAAAATCAAGTTCTTTGCGTGTTCCTAGTTCTTGAGTTGAGAGCCAGGAATAGTTTCAGAAGGAAATGGGAAAAGGAACCCGGTGAAGAAAGAAACACAGTTGATCCCTCAGTACAGGGATAGGGTGCTGACTGCCCTCTCCCACGGTTGAAAATCTGCTATAACTTTTTGACTTCCCAAATTTAACTGCCAATAGCCTGCCATTGACTGGATGCCTTACCGATAATGTAAACAGTTAAGACATATTTTGTGCATTACATGTATGTTGTATTCGTACAATCAAGTGAGCCAGAGGAAAGAAATGTTAAGAAAATCCTAAGGAAGAGAAAATACATTTACAGTACCATAGTGTATTTGTTGGGGGAAAAAAAAATCTGCACTTAAGTCAACCTGCGTAGTTCAAACCCACGTTGTTCAAGGCTCACCTGTATTATGAAAAATGACAAGACTGGTCTAGCATGTGGAATTGGTATGAAAATTTTGTCCTACACTTCTTGTGTTGTTGGTTTCTTTCCTTACACAGCAAATGAACTACACAAGCTCTTGCAGCCATTTCTGCTGAGGCGAGTGAAAGCCGAGGTAGCTACAGAGCTTCCCAAGAAGACAGAGGTGGTGATATACCATGGCCTGTCAGCATTGCAGAAAAAATACTACAAGGCCATTCTGATGAAAGACCTAGGTAATCAGAGGGCACTTGACTGCTCAGAAACTCAGGATGTGATTTTCATGGAGGGGAATATTTTATTATCACGCATGCTTCGTATAGCAATACGGGATGGGATTTTGTATTCTGAATATCGTTCAGTCAGCTGCAGTGAAACTGTGCAGGGTATCTTTACTGGAACGCAGACTTTACTGGTTGTTGCACTGGTGAAATTTCCTTTTCTTCCCCCACCCAGTTGTCCATCCTGTGTAGCAGTTAGTTAAGCAAACATTCTAGGTAGGCCGGTCACACCTTTCATCTTTCCACCCTGTCACATATTTAACATATTGCACACCTTTTTTGTTGAATAAGACTCACTGGGAGGAGTTGGGAGTGGAAACGGAGTCTGTCGCTTTGCATTTTTTTTAGAGAGAGCATGCATGCGTTGGGGAGAGGGACAGGGGGGAGGGAGAGAAAATCTTAAGCAGGCCCCATGGTCAGTGTACAGCCCGATGTAGGCTCGATCCCATGACCCGGGGATCATGACATGAGCTGAAATCAAGAGTTGGATATTCAACTGACTGAGCCACTCAGGTGCCCCAATATGCTGCTAATTCTTAATGCAATTCAGTGAAATTTAGGAGGTTATTGTAGGTTTGAGAGATATATACTGAAATAAATAAGGTTATTTATGGAAACGTAGAGTTTTTGAGTTTTTTGTTTTTGTTCAAAAGTCCATTTCTCCCTGTGTCTCTGTTTACAGCTGCATTTGAAAATGAGACAGCAAAGAAAGTTAAACTTCAGAATGTCTTGTCCCAGCTTCGGAAGTGTGTGGATCACCCGTATTTGTTTGATGGTGAGACAGTGCCCTTTTTTCTCACATTGCTTTTCATGAATATTTCTGTGGCCAACATCATAGCAAAATTCTTGAAAAGAATTTTCCATGTTTACTGTCTAGTGTTCTCCCCATTTTCTTTCTAATTTTTCTATGTTGATGTAATTTAGTATACTGTTCATATTCAACTTTCTTCATTTGTCCCCTTAATGTCTTCCCCATGGCTTTGATTTTTCTTTTCAAATTCAAGATCCAGCCACAGATCCTGAATTATATTTGGCTGTCTCCTTTGCTTTTTTTTTTTTTTTTTTTGCCTTTTTTGGTCTTTCATGAAATTACAGTTTTGAAGAATCAAGGCCAGTTGTTTTATGGGTTGTCTCATCTGGATTTAGGGATCATGTCTTCGTGTTTAGATGTCCCATTGTCTTAAACCCGCTCCATGGCCAGCCTTTCATCATCGCCATTGAACTTTGCAAGTTTACCAGTGATACCTTCAATGGTTGTCCGTTCACATTTTCATTAACCTCTTAAAACCTTTGACACAGTTGATCACTTCTTTCTTGAAACACTTTCTTCCTTTGGCTTTTGGAATGCTTTCTATTACTTCTCCATTTGCCTGTATCCACTCCTTCTCAGCCTCCTTTGCTGCTTTCCCTGTACCTTAGAGATGTCTGCAAATTTCCCTCTAAATGCTGTTTTAGCTACACACCGCACATCTCAATATGTAGTATTTTCATTTTCATTCAGACTAGGGCTTTTTTGAGTCATTCTGACAGGTAGCCTTTGGGACGCTTCCAGGACTTTTGCGGCCTTGGGAGCACTAGAATGGGTAGGACCAATGTGGAGGGTTTGCTGCAGTTCTTTTAAGGGAGTGTTTGCCAGGTAGTACTATGAATTGCAGAGTCTTAATCAGGTGCATTTCAGAATCTTTTTTTAAGGCAGGGGGGCATTGGGAACTTGTAGATTTTGAAAGAAGGTTATTCTGACTGCCATCCCCAGCTTGAGAGTTACTAGTTTATACATCTAAGCTGTATTTCTTGATTTGTTTTCTCAAGCGAGAGTCTCAAATTTTCAATTCTCTGGACTTTAGCATGTCCCTGTGCCTCCTTTTCCTAAAGAGTGGGCTTGTTCCTTGAATGGACATTTTTTGTCATATTGGGGGTATTGGCTCTGTGACTGATGTTAAGCAGCACTGAGATTATCATGCAAACACATAATTATAAATGCCTCAAAGAGAGATGAGACTTGGGCCCATTATCAGAAGGAGCTTGGCCTCTTGCTGTGGCCTTGCCTTTGGCTTCTCTACTCAAGGAGTCTGCCCTGATTGGGGACACATTTTTCAGGTGTGGAACCAGAGCCTTTTGAAATTGGAGACCACCTGATTGAGGCCAGTGGGAAACTTCATCTACTGGATAAGCTCCTGGCATTCCTGTATTCCAGGTAGGTGGTTGGTTCACATTTTCTGCTCTGAGCTGGTGATTTTTAAAACCAGAATAATGAACAACTCATTGATTTCTTGAGACTAATTCCAGTTTCCCTTTTTTTTAAGACCCCGATTCTGGTTCCATCTTCTCGCCATCCCCATCCCACCCCATCCCCTCCATAATCATCCTTCCTTTTCCCGAATTCCTATAGCACCTAGGATCCTAATCTAGCACTTGGCAATGCACTGCCTTAATCTGTTGTCTGGTTAATTGGTATTAATCTTATCACTCCAGCTGTATTGTTTAGTTCCACAAAGAGATAACATCAAGCATTTCTTTTTTAATTACTTGCTGGTACCTTGCATTAATTGGCACCTAATGAAGGCTTAGTAAATCTTCACTTTGGTTAACCTGTGGCATTTGGTTCAGGGCGAACTTGGGGGATTCTTTCCCAGAGACATGAATTGGGTAGCAGAAGACTAAGTCACTTCTGGAGCTTTAAAGTGTTCAGCTAAGTGTTCAGTAGGCTGGTGGCCAGCCTCTACCTGATCCTTCTGGTCCCCAGTAGGACAGAGGAGTCTAGAAAAAGCCCAGCTTCCCAAGGGTTTCTAAGTTGTCCCTATGGGACAACTGCCCCAAGTGGGCCTGAACTAACCTCAAAACCTCAGATTTGGCGAAATCACCCAACATTAGGAATGTGCAGATCAAATAATTGCATGTCTTACTGTATTTTATTGGCTGTGATATATCTACTATAAGTGTGTTTGAGGTACAGGAGGACCCATAAACATCTTCTGTCCAACCTTTTCATTTCACAGGTGATAAAACAGGCCCAGAGTGGTCATGACTTGTCTAAAGTCACACAGCCAGCAAATGACAGAGATGGGATTAGAATTGAGGCCCTTGGCTTCAAGTTCAATGTCCTTTCCAAGTATTTGAGTCTACAGTCTTGAAAGGGTTCTTCATAATTGTTCCTTTATGTGCATCACAAGCTCAGATTAAATTAGTTTTCCTAATGAGACTCTTGTTTTGATAGTGCCGTATTTCTTTATGAAAACTTAAATAATACCTGATAACATAGGACTGTAGGCTCATCTTCATTCTTGACTTAATTCATTTTTCCTTTTCCTTTCCTCTCTTCTCCCTGTACATAAATAAGTTTTTTTAATGTATTGTAGGGGATATGAGATGCCACCTGCCCCTTGCTTCTCTAAAGTGATACTTTGCAGACTTTTCAACTAATATAGCTGGAGATGAGAGGCTAGTGATTTTATACTCCCCAAGTAGAGAATGGCTATGGATGGCTGACCCCAAGTTCTTTGGGGTTTCTGATTTGGGCTTTTGTGCATTTGAATTTTGCATTTTATTCTTCCTATATCTTTCTTTATTTTTCTGTTAAAAAGAAAGTGTATTTTTCTTTCCATTAGTAAATTGACATTCTAGAAAGAGGTTTCTTGGTTATACTAGGACTTTCTATAGCCTCTAGTGCATTGACATTTGCTCCTGGGAATATCCCCACTCCAGTTTGAGAACTTGTGCTCTGCAGGATATGACTACATGTGGAGCTATTTATGTGGAACATTTAGCATGTCTGAGGAAGTCTCTGTAAATGATTATGATACTTATATTTCCCCTTTGGTAATTGTATTCTTTGGTAGGTTTCACCTGAGGGAAACTCACCTTAAATACCTACAGTTGGCAGCCTTTCCTTTTCTCTTTCTTGCCAGGGGCCATCGAGTTTTACTTTTCTCCCAAATGACCCAGATGTTGGATATTCTCCAAGACTACATGGACTACAGAGGTGACATCCCTTGGCCATTACGTTGCTTAAGCCTTTTTAGCAGTCCAGTAGGTCCATGAAGAGTAATCTGGGGTGTGGAGATATTACAGAGGAAAGTAGTGAAAGAACATTAGCCTGAACCAAAGGAAGATTGAAAGTAAGGAGAGAGGTGTGTCACACAAGGATTGACAGCTGGGTAGAGACACATGAGCAGAAATAAACACACACATTCCCACTGGCGATGTGATTTAAAATTACGGGTACAGGAAGAAATGTGAGTTGCAGAAATGTTGAGTGATTTGAAAATGCTTGCTAAAAAAGAACTTTAAGTGTCTTGTAACATTCAACTCAACATTTGAGCATTTGTTCAGGAGCAGTAGAGAAGATGAAATTATAGAGATCCCACATATCAGCCAAGCGAAAGGAATTTTTTTTCTGTTTAAACAATAGGGAATGTAAGTTATTACCTGGGTATCCTGTTTAATATATAATAAAATTATTGTGGAGGGCTTCTGGATGACTTAGTTAAGTGTCTGGCTCTTGATCTTGACTTAGGTCATTATGTCACAGTTTGTGCATTCAAGCCCTGTGTCGGACTCTGCACTGATAGAGCCTGCTTGGGATTCTCTCTCCTCCTCTCTCTCTGCCCCTCCCCCACTTGCATGCTCGTGCTCACTCCAGCAGGATAAATAAACTTTGAAAGAAATGTATGTGGGATGATGGGAAAAGGCTGTAACATTGATTGTTCATGAGATCAGTGGTGAAGGAGTATCAGCTTCAGACCGTACAAATTTAAAACATGAATTCAGAGTAGGTCTCTCAGAGCCACTTGATGCCCTCCAAGTACTGTAGTATACCTGGTCCATTGGACACTTGTCAGGAAATGCCATAGGCATGTTGAGGAATCTCTAGATTCACAAACAGCGGTTGAGAGTAGGATTCCCCTTCTTGACAGGGTTCTGTGGTGATGGGTGGAGAATCTGTAGCTTCATTGAAGGGAAGCTGCTGGGCCATTGGGCAGGCTCACTGACCAACTCCCAAGTGCTTGTCTTACTGCTTGCATAAGTTAAGAACTCTGTCGAGGCACAATTGGAAACTGCCATGCAGCATGGTTCACAGTGTGCTTCAGGGTTGGTTGGGATAGTCAGAATTGACTGTTAACTCCATGACTGTCAGATACGTCAACTGCATGTATTTCAAAAACCCAGAGAGCTATGTTATGTTGAGTTCTTTTGTTTTTAAATGTTTTATTATTTATTTTTGAGAGAGAGACAGAGCATGAGCAGGAGAGGGGCAGAGAAAGAGCGAGACACAGAATCCGAAGCAGGCTCCAGGCTCTGAGCTGGCAGCACAGAGCCCACCGCGGGGCTCGAACTCACCAACTGTGAGATCATGACCTGAGCCAAAGTCAGATGCTTAACCGACAGCCATCCAGGCACCCCTATGTTGAATTCTTTTGTAAAACAATGAAATGTCCCCTAAATTTAGATTTTTCCCATGGGATTTGCTTGAAGTAGAGGTATACCTGTATATAGAAAGGGATAAAATTAGCATTTGCTTCTGAGCTGACAATGTTTTATTCCCCAAAGAATATGTGAAAAGGGTTTATATTTCTGTTTTCTTTTTCTCTGTGAAGGGTACAGCTATGAGCGCGTGGATGGTTCTGTGAGAGGAGAAGAGAGACACCTGGCCATTAAGAACTTTGGACAGCAGCCTATTTTTATTTTTCTCCTGAGTACCAGGGCAGGTAGGCCACATAACCATTGACAAAAGCAGACAAATAAGGGGAGATATAGTACTTTTACATCCTGGCCATTAGCATGTTTTTCCTTAATTCTCTGAAAGGTGAGGTCATTAAGGAGGAGCGTAAAACAGGGGAATTGAGGGATTTGTTGTAAGTGTATCAAAGTACTGGGCTCCTAGCATGGGGTTCTTTTCCTGTCCAAGTTTTCTAAGCTGCCAAGTGAGGCTGAAACCAGGGGTTGTTGGAAAGTAATTTTAACCTGCTTTGACCACTGAGCTGGGTTGTCCTGTAAGATGTCTGTAATTCACATTCAGTAGAGACCGCTCTCCTTCCCAGCTATGAATTTGGGAAGTGAGATAACAACCTGTCTGCTAGTTATCCCTCCTCCTTACTAGTCTGGAATAGTGCTGTCAAAGCTTAATCAAGTCTAGCTTTTTAAAAAGTTGTGATCCTAATGAAATTGCCACCTCTTTGGAATTCTTTTTAATGTGACTTAAGTCATAAATATTTTTATATGACATTTGTAGTGCTTTTATATACTCTTCAGTTGTTTGAAATCTGTTCATGGAGATGAAATTATTATTATGTCATGGAGCAAGCAGACCTTAGTGTTGAACTTCTAGAATCTTAGTTTCATTATCTTAGTTTTTGTAGACCTGAATCTTAATGGAATGGATGCAAGAACATTAGGGGGATGTGTGTCCTCTATTAAAGAGAGATCAACATCTTTCTAAAGAGAGAGTTCTATCTTAAAAAGTATTTAAGTGTCTAGTACGGTGAGGGTGCATAAAAGACGTGTTAAATAGAATCTCTGACCATAAGGAGATTTTCTCACCTGTGTGTGTCTCATCTCTGTACTACAAAGATATAATCTGATTCGTTTGGCTTCACTTGCTTCCAGTGTCATAGACTGCACCCTGCATCAGCCATTTATTCATGTCCTCAGTTGTCTCTGGGGTGGTCTTAGGAGAAGCTGGAAGGATCAGGGCAAATGCATCTTCAGTGTTGGGAAAACAGCTCTCCTGCTTTAATGATTTTGTCATCTTCATATTGCGAGAGTGGCATCACGTTTGAAGGTCTAAAATTAGGAAGAAAGAGTAAGCTCCTTGGAGTACTAGAATCAGTCAAAACAGAGTAATCTTTTAAGAGCGGGAGCAATCCTGGACATGAGCCTTTTCCAAACAATGATGATCACATTTGCTATCACTTTTTAGCTGTAAATTAGCAGGGTTATTTATTTAACAGGTTTCCCTCCAACTTTCAAATAGTTCTGTGATTGGATCATGTTGCCACCGGGTGGCAGTGGTAGCTCGTGAGATGTTCCAAACAAGAATGGAGAATAGCTTATTTGTAAAACATCACCCCTTAATTTAATGAGGAAGCGCTGAACTCAGATGTTAACCCAAGAAGAAGAAAACTTGTATGGCTCACGCTGTGATGAAATAAGTGCCAGGGAGATTCTCTGGCGTAGTGGGTGAAAGCGAAGGCTCTGGAGCCAGACTGTGTGGGACTGACTCCTGCCTCTCTCACTTCCTGGCTGTGTGATCTCTGCTGAGTCCCTGGACTTCTCTGCTCTTCTGTCTATAAAATGAGGGTAACAATAGTAAACTACTCATAGGGGTGTTGTGAGGATTGAAGGAGTCAGTATACATAAAGCGCTTAGAACATTGCTTGGCACGTAGTAAGCACAGCACAAACGTAGCTGGCATTATTATAAGGTCTAATTTAGCATCTCTCAGTAATCAGTCTTTATTATGTCTTTATTCCAGCTTTAATTTTATATGAAGGCTTTAATTAGAATGTTCCTGCCTGACTTGTCTTGAGAGCCAGCTTACAGTCGGTAGCCCATCTCAAAAGTTAGTCCTTAATTCAAGCTGTTGGAACAAGCCCTTTCAGGCTTGCTTGTCTCCGCAATGAGCTGTAACGACCCTGGCAAGAGGGAGTCCCTCTTGTACTTGTTGCCACATTAATCAAAGACAAAGCTGTCATTTGCTTTCATGGTTCTCTTAATTAATTCTCATCATCCAAGAAGCCTCCTCATCCCTTTTCCTACAATGCTGAAGAAAGATCAGAAAGTTGTCCCATGGAGTGTTCTTATCCTGTGACTGGTTTTGTTACCCACTCTTTGATTAATGTGGAAACAAATACAGAAAAGACTTTCTAAAGTTTTCTCCAGTCAGAGGGAGGTAGTTTCCTGCTCTGCTGAGGAGTGTAATAAATAAATGTCATCCCCTGCTCTCATTAGCTTGCATCAGGGATCTTGCTACCTTAGCTATAACCTGCAGTGGATATTAACTCCTCTCTTAGCAGTGTCCACAGCAGAAGACCCCTTGCATATTTAAAACTGTTTTCTTTTGAAAGAGTGTGTGTCCTCTTTCACAGACTATTCTAAACAGACCAAGATTTTTAAACGGAAGAGATGTAAATTGGCTTCCTGGGACTAACTTCAGTATGCACTTTTACTGTTTGCCCCTGCTCCCCTCATTCTGTTACTTTCAATAGTTAACTTTTCCCAAGTCAGGCAATAGGAGCCCAGGCAGCAGTGTTAACCACTGCAAGGTCCTGGAGTTCGGGATGGGTGTTAGTCTGAAAGGTGAGGCCAATTGTTTTGTCTGATCTTAATTTACCATTCGTCCCCGTAGCCTTGCACCTTTATGGTCTAGCCCCTAGCCAGCTTGCTGCTGATCACATTCCTTTTGCATTGTTTTCAGGTGGAGTGGGCATGAACTTAACAGCTGCAGATACTGTTATTTTTGTTGACAGTGATTTCAATCCGCAGAACGACTTACAGGCAGCTGCCAGAGCTCACCGGATCGGCCAGAACAAGTGAGAGATTTCAGCATCAGTGTTTTTCCACATCCCTGGCTCCTCAGCGGTTCTCGGTTGGGGAGGGAGGTGAACGACCTGGTGGGCCCGGTGACATCCCAGACTGGAGGGTGAGAGAGCACTGGGTTTTAGCTCAGCTTTGCTGCTGACTCGTTGAAGACTGCTGGCCAGCACACATTCTTCTTGCACACGTGATTTGTTAAAAACCACAGTCAAGCCATGAAATAGAAGCCATGAACTTCTAAAGACGAGAAGGAACCTTTAGAAGTTATTTAACTCTTTTTTACCTGAGTTAAGGTCTGATTCAGTTTAAAAATGAAGTTCTGGCGTTGTAGAGTTAGGCTACAAAGATCATGGAGATCTATCTGAGGTTTTCCTTCACTGTTCCCATCAGGAACCTCAGTTATGGCCCCTCCTCATCCCTTGACTCTCTTGGAAATCTTCAGTGAGTACCTCTGGGAGGCCAGATCTCTCAAACAGATGCTCATGTCCACAGTACAGTCTCCCTTTAGCTGTACCCTGAGCATGGCATTTGGGGTTTGTTTCCCTTTAGGTGTATTGACCTTGCATGCTGTGTTCATCTGTGCGGACCCTCACGGCACATTTGTCTCCTTTGACCCTGTACAGGTCTGTTAAAGTTATTCGGCTGATCAGCCGAGACACTGTGGAGGAAATAGTCTGTAGGAAAGCGGCCTCCAAACTCCAGCTCACCAGCACAGTCATAGAGGGAGGCCATTTTACTTTGGGGGCCCGGAAACCTGCAGCCGATGCTGACCTCCAGGTATAAGATCTTATTCTTCCTTTAAGAATGTGTCCTGTTGTCAGTATTTTCTTGTGGGTGAGAAAGCAGATGCAAAGAACTAGCTTTAAAACCCATTGTCCCCAGCTACACATTTGTTCCCAGGTCTGTTCCACACGTACCTGCCATACTGTCTACTGCATGCAAGCAAGGAGCTAAAAATGATTGTGATGAATAAAGGTAGCAGAATATGGAGTGACAGGGATGGGTTTTAGATCCCCTGACTTGGATTCACATCCAAGCCTTGACACTTACTGGATGTGTGGCTTTGAGCAGATAGCTTGACCTCTCAGATCTACTTCTATTTGCATTTTCAAAAAATGAGAATATTGCAAGTTACCTCAGAGGAGTGTTAAAAAAAAATTAGATAAAATAGAGAACTCGGCATAATAAACGATGGTTAATCTCATACCTTGTCTTAACCCCAGAGCTTTTGATCAGTGAGTGATCTTCATAGTCAGAGGATGGTAAATGAGATCAGGAATTCAGAATTGTTCCATAGGAGAAAATGGATGAAAGATGAGAGTTAATTGCTTGAGGAAGGGAATATTGGATAGGAAACAAATGCTGACTTACAGATTTTTCTCTTCTGGAATGGGGCTTCGAGATACTCTACAGCAGCCCCTGGGTTAAAATTAGAACTCATGATATATCCTAGATTCTTCCATTTTGCCCAAAGGGATCATATTCACTGAAACAGTTGGAGAGACGCACTTCCGATAGTACTTAGCACAAAGTAAGCATTCAGTAAATGTTCACTGCATCTGTCTCACTGTAGAATAATGAAACTGCTTTCCCTCTTTCAGGACTTCAGAACTCTATACATTTTAGATTTAATAAACCACAACCTCATCTTTTGTTGCTAGGTTCTTTGTATTTTAAAACAAACAACGAAGAAAGTGCTTTCATCTGAGACCAGGTCACTGGGTTGTTACCTTTGTTTTTGGCAACCAAAGAGATAACTAGTAGAGTCTGAATGAGGAAGAGAGAAATCAGACATTAGAACCAGAATGTAACCTTCTGGTTTCCTGGAGCTGAGCAAGAATCCCAACAGAGCCCTGTCAAACAGCCAGTGTTGGGAACAGTTTACATTCCTACCAGTATTTGGCCTAGTATTTACTAGGCCATCTAGAGATAACTGACCCATTCTAAAAGGATAAGATACGAACTAGAAGTCAAGATGTGACTCTACGTTGATTTGGAATCTCAGAGTTAGTGCTTAAGGAGGTGCAAAGTTGGAAGTAGGAATTTAAAGCCAGGGAAGTGATCTGAACTGTTTGGATGGTTCTTGTGACCCTAGGGAATGGGTAGGCTCAATAGGTACCTTTGAGATAAGGGAAGAGAGGCAGGATAATGCAGTTGTCAGAGGAGTATTGAGGAAGATTAGAATTGAGAAATGGCCTTCAGGTCTAGCCATCAGTTGTTACTGGTCTTCGTGAAGGTGAGTCGCATGGAGCGCTGTGGTAGGAAACCAGATTGCCAGAGGAGAGAAGTCAGTTGATGGTGGAGGGAAGGTACCCAGCGTAGCCTTCTTCCAAGTTTGTCAGTGGGAGAGAAGCTCACTGGGCCTCTGACTTCTCGCGTGGCTGCTGGAAGTGCCTGTGGCCTGTGAGAAAGACTCCTGAGAAGTGCCATAGATAACGCAGGATATTACTGTTCTTGAGAAAAAAAGAGGCTAATTTTTTTTTTGTCCTCGAGAGTTGTCAGAGTCATCGTCACTGATCAGTATTTATCACCTCTCTGCTTGGCCATCATCCAACCACTAAACGGCCCTGTTGGTATCATCATCGTGGGGAGAGTAGAACAGCCGGCCAGCAGGGAAGGAGCCTGCCCTGTGTCAGCAAGCCATTTAGCAAAACACTGACGTCCCAATGCCTGTTTTCATGAGAACCAACTGGACCTTTTCATTTTGTCCATTCAAGTTGAGTGAGATACTCAAATTTGGTTTGGATAAACTGCTGTCATCTGAGGGGAGTACCGTGGATGAGATAGACCTGGAGACGATCCTGGGAGAAACAAAAAACGGCCAGTGGATCTCTGACACCTTGCCTACAGCAGAAGAAGGAATCCAGGAGCAGGAGGAAGGCAGTAAGTGGGGGGTGAAAGTAGAGCAAATGGCACAGCTGCCTGATTTAGACGTGAGTGAGATAGGTCCCGATAGGAAGGCCTGGAGGGTGCTCCCTGGGGCATCTTTTCCTACCCAGCCCTATTCTCATTGTGGGCACACTGTTGAAGTCTTCCTTGGTCTAAGAACTCTTCCTAGACTGACTAGCAATTGCCTGTTCCCTTGTAGCTGAACTTTGAGCCCACTCAATGATATTAATGCTCGTGGTAGTATCTCAAGGATTTTAATTTGTACTTTTTCCTGCCTTCGTTGCAAGCATCTTCTCTTTTATTAGTAAATCCCACTGTCCTTATTATGGTTGCCCTCTCATAGTGAGTCCTCTTCTGAATAGTAGAATGATTTGGTTTTTACATGCTCGTTAATACTGGTTGAGCATTTATTCTGTGCTCAATCAGAAGTGTGTACCGTGTCCTGTGCTTAATACCTGTTTTTTTCGTTTAATCTTCACCATACTTTAAGGTGTAGGTACTGCTATTTTTTTACTGAAACAGTACATGTAAATCATGAGATAATTTTTGTCTTTCCTGAATTTGGTCAACATTTGTCTTTTTTGTCCGTTTCGGTTCTGAGTATTTAAAATTCTGACTTGAAGCGTTTTTTTACATAGGAGCTTTGTAAAGATATTCCCTGCTGTCTTACAGTCATTTTATTGTCTTGTACCAGTGGCAGCAAGAATTCATTGTGGACGGGGGTGAGGTTTGAGAGTCTTACTCTAGACTTAATTCAAGAATACCTTAATTCAAGAGAGCTGTAGTTTCTTTACTAGATGATGCCTCCCTTTTTGGTAGGGAGCGAGATTGGCAGGGACTTTGGTAGGGACTTCTGGTTTTGTGATTCTCTTGTTTCTGTAGGATCCCCACTTTTCATTACTTGCTTCCTTTCTTTGCCATAGAACTGCCAGGGGACGTCTCTCTCTCTCCCCTAGAAGCAGTGCCTTCCCAGATTGCTGACTGCATGCACTTTCTAGTCCCTTCCTTTCAGTTTCTTGGTAGCCAGTGCTCTGACCTGAGTCTGAGACGTGTTCTTAACTGTTTTTCTATTTAGGTTGTGGCACTGTGTTCAGGGGGCTGTGTCTGACACTGCCTGTCTTCTGCGTCACTCTCAAGTCTGGTGTGGGCTCTGGAACTGGCTCCATTGGCGTTTGAATGTTCATTTCTCTACTTATCTGCAGATTGAAGTTTGTAATATTCTCAGACTCCCTAGTTTTATAGAAGCCATGGATTAGTGGTGGTTTTACAGGGTATACGGAGAGATTGGGATTTAGGCAACTAGCTTCATTCTATGGAATACAGCTCTTTGACTTTTCTCATTTTGTCTTTTAAGTTTCTTAATATTAGTATCCCACTTTTATTCTTCAGATACTCTTTCTTGTTCTCTGTTTTACCTGTATCTTGTTCTCATTTCACAGATGTAATGTCCTCTCTTGAGATATTTATCATAGCTTTTGAAAAGTATTCTTTTTCTTTCTTTCCTCTCATTGCTGCCATTGTTGTTTTCAGAATTTGTTTTGGAACCTCTTGTTTTTGTCTTGAGTTTTCCTGAAATAGCTGGTGTCCTCTGGCTGTCTGAAAAACATGTGCCGGTGAAGGGCCGAAGCTGACAGGCAGCCCCAAGCCGAGCAGGTGTATCTCGATCCTTATTCCAGCATTACTGGTTGGTGACCTGGCTTCTGTATTTGAAGTCTTTTCATTGGGCAACTTAGTTTCTCCAGATGAATCCTTTAGTATCTTTCTTGGGTTGGAATAAACCTGTTTGCTCCAATTGAAGAGACCACGGGAGTCAAAGGTTAACGGTGCTCCTGTTACTTGGTACACAGAACTTTCTCAGATCCCGTACTGTCCAGCACTCTGTCCTTATACATCCTAACCTTCAGAGGATTGACAGGGTCTCTAGTCTCATAATCACCCCTTGACTAGGCACCTGTGTTTGGCTTTCACGGTTTTTCTTAATCTGACCTGATTGCTTCAGCCACTTTCCATTTTCCAAGAATTATTGAACTTTTCATTCACTGTTGTCTCCTGGCTTTTCAAAATCCCTTCAATGCTATTTAGTGGTTTTAGGTGGGAGGCAAAATGGATGCATGTGACCTGATTTTGAAGTTCTGTTTGGATTACATTAGTGAAGCTTGCACCCATTTCTGTGCTCATTCTAGATTAATTTGAGATTACTTTCCTCATGTTACTAGGACAAAATAAAATTTTGTTGTTTTCCAGGAAGAATTCTATTCTTTAGTCAGTCCAGCTGCCAGAAAAGATTTTCCACTTGTATTAAAATTTGGAACCTTCTCTTTGATCAGTGAGTACAGTTTCTGTGGTAGATGGTGCCACTGACAGGACACAGATGAGGGCCTAGGCCTGTGGTCTCCAACCCCCTCTTGGCTGAAGAGTGAAGACAGGGAGCACGATTAAAAATAATGTAAATGAATATGAAAGACCCGTAGTTAAAGCAGCTCCATCAAAAATAAATAAAAAATAGGGTTGCTTTATCTGGAATGCTAGGGTTTTTTTTAAAAAACATATTTATAGGTTGAGAATTGCATGCAATATGAAGCTACATATGTTGATCATATTTGACACTTCTCAGCTCTTTATTTTTTTCCCACTTGTTGATAGAGCACCTCATTGAAAGCACCCTGCTGATTTAATTAGCAAATGCCAATTAGAATTACAGCTGGTTGGATTTGGGTACAAGTGTGAAGCAGTTGATCTCTTGAGAATGAAAATGTTTTGCTTTTATACTCTCTAGAGAAAACATACTTCTAGCTGATTTCATAATGCTGTGAAAATACATTCTTTGGTAATATGTGCTATTAAATACGTTTCACTTTAGAATCATTATCTCATCTCTCTGTGGTTTGCTGGTCTTGGCTGGTCATGACCTCTCTTTATCACTGATTCATGATCTTGGCATATCACCCAACCTCTTTCAGCCTTTGTGTCCTCATCTGTAAAATGGTGCTGTTAGTGTCTGCTTTACTCTTTTAAATAGTTGAAGAATCAAATGTGATAATAGATGTGAAAGTGCTCTGACAGTACAAAATGCTATTCAAGATTACACTGTTGTCATTATTGTTATTACTGTAACCAGTATTTGTTGACTTGTTCACTCCATCCTTCCGCAGACACAGTAATGCACAGAAAAGAGCATGTTGGCTCTTGAGTCAAAATCCTGCCTTCATTTATTAACAGTGAGAACTGGAGTCCCATGATCCCTGTCTGAGCCTCATTTTTCCCTTTCTTCAGCAGGGTTAGTTATACCAAGATCGTGGGGAGGCTTCATAAAGATACTTCATGCGATATGAAAAGAATATTGTAAATCTAAGGGATTATTTTTGTGATTCTCCATTTTCTCATAATTTGCCACTTTTCTCCTCCTTTTCTGTAATATTAAAGGAACAAGTTGAGTATTAAATAGGTGTCCAATAAAAAAAAGCATGTTTTCAGTTACCTTTTATTAAGTGATCTTAGTGAGATCTATGCTGAAGAATAGTGTGGAATGAGTGACAGGGGATCCAAGACTCAACAGGGTGGAGGTATCCAGCAGAGACTTGCAGACCAGCCAGAGATGAACCAGAAGGGCAACAGCCATATCCTCTCCTTTAAAGAGTAAATGTACGAGATCCCCACCCGTCAGTGTCCGTGGGATCCAAAATCACAAGCTAGTCTTAGCCCATTGAGAACACAGGTTGTTCTCTTGTTTGCCTTACTTATTGCTTTGAATGGAATTAATCCATTTTTCTTTAGTCTCTAACATTTCTGTTTTGTGTTTTATGTTCTTAGAAAACCATATGTACTTATTTGAAGGTAAAGATTATTCCAAGGAACCTAGTAAAGAAGACAGAAAATCTTTTGAGCAACTGGTGAACCTTCAGAAAACCCTTTTGGAGAAAACTACTCAAGAGGGCCGATTACTCCGAAATAAAGGCAGTGTAAGAACTGTTAATTTATGTAAAAGAATAAATTCTTCCAATTTCTAAGAGAACCAAAAATGATGCTGGGAGTGGTTTATTGAGAAATAAGTATATAAATATTTGTTGAAATGTAAGTATAATTAGGGACCCCTAAGTGTCTGACTTCAGCTCAGGTCATGATCTTCGTGGTTCATGAGGTCGAGCCCCACATCGGGTTCTCTGCTGGCAGCACAGAGCCTGTTTTAGATCCTGTATCCCCCGCTCTTGCTGCTCCTTTCCCCCCTCAAAAATAAACATTAAAAAAAAAAGTTGGCATAAATAACATCAACAGGAACAGTGTGTTTTACCATTTAATGCAGGCGAAAGCAGCCCTGTGCATCTAAGCCACCCCAGAAGGGATACACTGTATCACACCAAAATACCGCACTCTACTCCTGATAATTTGACTCTGTCACTAAGAGAGGGTGACAGTCAAGAATGATACATGTTATGTCCATGGTATTTGACACTTTGTACGTGCTCATTAAATGCTACCCACCATTAAGATAATCATAATGTTGAAAGACTCTGTTTAAGAAAGAATTCTATAATACATTGTAGGAGGATTTCCTTTAACAGTGGTTAAACCTAAAATGGCCTCCTGCAGGATATGCTTTGTATAAAAAAAAGTAACTTTTCTGAAGCACCTTATTCCTGTTGAAATTAATCAAAATGATGTACTGTTGTACTAGCCATGCCAGTGCTTTGGTTGAGTTTAGATCACAATATCTGGTCACCAGGCCAAGTGAGATGTGTAATATGAACAGTAGATTGAAGTGTCTTGCCACGACCTCCCACTACACAAGGGGCACAGAGACGCAGCTTTATGAAATATTAGTAAGCGTGTTGCTTTCACACAGAATGAGTGTTAGGGATGAATGAAACTCAAGAAGGAATAGGCAGCCCCCAACCTTCCTGGTTATGGATCTTGTTCGTCCTACAGGTTCTCCTCCCAGGCCTTACAGAGGGGTCTGGCAAAAGGAAGCGGATTCTGAGCCCAGAGGAAGTGGAGGACAGAAGGAAGAAGAGACAAGAGGCAGCAGCCAAGAGAAAGAGACTAGTGGAAGAGAAGAAGAGGAAAAAGGAAGAAGCAGAACATGAAAAAAAGTACGTGTATATTATTTGTATTCTAATAAAGCTGAGGGTCACATTTGATAAAGGAATCACTGTTGTATAGAGTCCACAGTTGAATACTTTAAGCTTGCAGAAAACTTCTATAGAACTGGTAGTTTCTATGGGTAATAGAATATTTTTTTTAAACATCAAATGTTAACCCTAACAGTTAGTGTGCTTTTGTGAAAAGTCCTGAGTGCCGAAGGCAGAGAAGATTCATTTAGTTGAAGCAAGAAAAGATTTTATTGTAGCTGCCTGACAAAGAGTAGTTCCCTTGAACGGTACCTTATTCTTAAAAACAGGGACATGCGGTGGCTGCTTGTTACTGAAGCATAGTCAGGAGGCAGCTAGGTAATCAGTAAGACTTCTTGTTGACTTACAAATAGGCAGAAAACTGCCATCACGGTGAGTGTCTAATTGCATTTCCACTGGGCACTTACTGTTTGTGAATAGCAGGATGAATTGCGCTCTAAGGGAAATTGTGAGAGGCCAGGTTAATTTCCTTTTCTCTCTGGCCTGTTGAAGGATGGCCTGGTGGGAGTCCAGCAATTACCAGTCCTTCTGCCTGCCTTCTGAGGACAGTGAACCGGAGGACCTAGAGGGCAGGGAAGATGAGGAGAGCTCTGCCCAGCTGGATTATGAAGATCCAGAGTCAACGGCCATCAAGTATGTTAGCGGTGATGTCACCCACCCGCAGGCTGGGGCGGAGGACGCGGTCATCGTTCACTGCGTAGGTAGGTAAATGTAGTACGGGCCCAGGATGGGTGCTTTAATCTTTGTGGTGCTAAGAACTGGGGAGGAGGAGGCAGAAGCCTGACCTAGGAGTGATTGATGGGCATGGTGCAGTCGTGTGGTTAAGAAAGGTCAGATTTTCAAATCCAGAGACTTAAATTTGACTCTTGGTGGTGCTCTTATTTACTGGTTGCAGAGCCTAATCTCCCTGGGCCTCAGGTTCCTTATCTGTGTAATTGGATAATATCTTTCCTATTCTTTGCACAAGGTTTTTAAGAGGGTAGAAGGAGGCGACATATACAGGACAACTCTAAGCGTGTCCCCTGCCCCCACCCCCATGACCTTGGCACATTTTACTCCTCTGCCTGGAAGGAACCCTCTTTCCACAGGTAGCCACAGCAAGCATTGGTCAAACGTCTGCATCTCAGAGGTCTCCTGAATGCCTCATATAAAACAGATCCCACTTCCAGGTCTCTATTGTTCTCTACTCCTTTTTCCTACCTTATTTTACTTTATTACATGTGTCACCACCACATATTACGTATTTGTTTATATGATTATCTCATTGCACTAGAAAATAAAATTCATGGGAGCAGTGATTTTTTTTTTTTTTTTTTTTTTTTTTGGTCTTGTCCACTGCTATAACCCTAGTGCCTGGAACAGTGTCTAACATGTAATACGTGCTAACAATGATTGAATGACTGTAAATGGAAAATAGTAACCAGCTATGGTAGCAGTAACTCAAAAAAGTCATTTAACCTTTCTCCTTCCTTACCTGTAAAATGGGAGTTGTATGCTGTTGTGTCCCCAGTGCTTCAGCTGTTTGTTATGTTACGTCTCCTCTCCATCTTTCCTATTAGGATGGCCAGGGATCTTCCATAAAACCTAATATATTTGAGAAGTCCCACCTCTGATATTCCTGGGAGACTAGGTAGTTGTCTCTTCCCTTTGAAAAATCATTCTTTTACAAATCTAGTGGGTGTACCTTTGTTTTTAAGTTGTGGATTGGACTCTGCCTTCTATAAATGAAAATTTTTTCTTCTGATAGATGACTCTGGCCGCTGGGGCAGAGGTGGTTTATTCACGGCTTTGGAAACACGATCCGCCGAACCAAGAAAAATATACGAGCTGGCTGGGAAAATGAAAGGTAAGAAGCAAAACAGAGAGAAGGGGAAGGGATGGAATGAGAGTGGAGAGGACACTTAGGACAGGTATCACATGGGTTATGAAGCACTGGTTAAGGAGTTGGAAGAGCTGGTTGGAGTCTCATTAGCTAGTTTTTTTTTTTATCATGCAAGCAGTTATGGGACTTTGAGGCGGTCCCTACTCTCCCTGTGCCTGTTTTCTCATTTATAATTTTGAATAATACTTATTCCACCAGCCTCATGGAAATGCAATGAGAATAGTGGGTGTGGAAGTATTCTGATACATCAGTCCCTGTGTGCATGTTATAGTATTGGCACGAAGAACATTTCATTGCTTACCTCCACTGTGGCCAACTCACCCCATGTTCATAAGGGAACATGCCCCAAAATGTCAGAGATCTGTGGGAGAGAAATCAGACACACCATTAAAATGCTAACAGGAGCTCGGGTTGGCTGTTGAAGAGGAGGAGGCTGTATTAGGAAGTTAGCATAGGCTGAGATCCAACATTCCCTAGAGACAGAAGGAAAGCTGCTGGTGGCCAGAGGAACTGGGGAGTGTCAGTATTCTCCCTTGGCATGGAGAAGGAGAAAGGGCATCTTCTTTTATGTGCAGAAATCACAAAGTAGTATGAGGAGTAAATTTATTATTGTCATTATTTCCTGGGGACTTGAGTGGCCAAGCGACCTTACCTTACCTTCAGGTTCCTCAGAGATTGGCTTTTCCTAATTCTTCTGCCTGGTTCTCTAGGATGGAAAGGGATATAAGGACTTAGAGGGAACACTCTTTCTACTCAAACAGATCACTGGCAGAGGGTTTGATAGGTTAAAATAACTGAGCTCTAGATAGTGATTGGGCAGTTGGAAAAGCAGAGAATTCAGGAGAGGGCAGAGATAGAAATGAAGATTGAGGACTGCCTGTTTGGATTCTTGTTTGAAACTGTGAGGAAGGCAGGACAGGAAGATGAGAGGACAGGGAACAGAATGTGGAAAACACCTCCACTTAGGAACTGTAGCAACAAGGGGAGACAGAAGGAAGTGTCAACTAAGAGAACCTTGAGAATGGAATATTTTGAAGTATAAGGGAGGAGAGGGTGTCAAGAAGTGGTCTGCCTGGTCAGGCGCTGAAGTGAGGGTGAAAACTGGGGAAAGGCCATCGGATTTGCCCCAAGCGTAGTCGCAGACCTTGGCCTACTTTGAGGAGAGTCTGAAGGCTGAACCTTGGTTACACAGAGTTAAAGTGTAAGTGGTCAGTAAGGAAACAGGGTTGAGAGTGTGCATTCTTTTCTGAAGACGGACTAAAACAGGGTAGAGCAGGGTAAAGGAAAGTGTGAGCTAGAATTATCAGGCAGGGCTGTGTAGAGGTAGTGAAAGTTCTCTTGGGCCTGGAAAAATGGGTTGAATTTTAGTGGGTGGAGGGAAATGGAAAAGGATCCCTGTGTCTCATGCTGTGTGGTATTTCCACAATTCCTGTCATTCCCAGTACGGGGTGTTGAATGACCCAGACAGTGACACAGTGAATGTTTTTAGGGCATGGTGTGTAGGCCAGGCAGGCAAGAGTAGCGGGTGGAGGCTGAGGAATAGAGGAGAGTTTGATTTTAAAGAGAGCGATCTGGACCACAGCAGGGAGACTGCACGTGGCTTGTGCAGGAAGATGCCATTCTAAGCCGGACCTTATCCAGTGGGTAATGGTTAGTCATTTGGGAGTTTTGTAGAGAAGAATGGCATAACACAGCCAGTATTTTAGAACAACTTAAAAGATTCGGGTGTGCGTGAAGTGTATAAAGCCATAGAATTCTTTTAGCGCATTTTTTTAGAGCATTAGTTTGCTTTGATTTGGATGAGGTAGGAAAATGTATAGATAGATATAGTAGAGTGCAGTGTTGGAATGGTTTAAAACAAACATAAGCCTTCTGAAGGAATTTCAAGTTCATAATGCTCTCCCCTTTCCATCCCCAGATGCCTCTGGGTTTGTATTCAGTTTCCGATGCCTGCAGGAGTACTTTGTAGGTAATACGTAAGGGACATTGACTTGGGAGATCATTTAGAAGTGAAGGGGATGACGTCAGCAACATTGGCGGTATAAAACATTCCTCCTTTTTATCCCCCCCCCCCTTTTAATCAGTGAATTAGACATCCATACACAAACAAAAGCATGTGTTGGGTCTTTTGGGACCTAGCACCTTCCTTCGAAGGACCCGAGCGGAATCTTGCCCACCACCACCACCAGTGAGAGACAGACAGACCTCCATACAGGCTGTGGAGCCAGCACAACTGCCTAGATGCCTTTTGCCACTGTCAGGCAAAATCAGATGAGTGCTGACCCGGGCAGGTACTCACGCATGAGACAGAACTTGCAGGAATCCAGCCTTCCTGCAGGAAGACTCCAGCACACCATTGGAGAAGGGAAAAAAAGAGAAAAAAACATGCGTTGATCACAGTGGAGGTGGTAAGAGAAATACTTCTGCTTCTCCCTCAAGGAAACCCTGAGTGGGCTGATTTATCTGGTGAAGGTGACCTGTCCTGTGGGGGGAAAGGAGAGCAGGGAGAATGCTCCTGGCTGTCCCAGCCAAATGGAACACCGCTGGAGAAACCCATTTCTCTCCACCAGCACCCAGAGTACTAAGGTGGGAGCTCTGTGACTGGGAGGAAGCAGATCAGAACTTCGAACGGTGTCAGAGGGATTGGCTCAGGAGGAAGTTCACCCACAAATCTTGGAGTACCACACCCAAGGTTCTCCCTGCTGGGTCTGCAGCTTTCCCAAGACACTGAGTGCTAAACTCCACTTCCTCTCATTCTGCTGCTAGCTTTTTGTGCAAGCTCCCGAGTGTGTCTGTTAGAGTGAGCTCTGGTAGATCGGGAGCGCACTCAGAGCAGGCTCTGGTCGTTGGGCAAGGAAAAACCATAAACTCTAGCTATTGCTTTTCTAGAATGCTGTTTCCAATAGCCAGCCTGGTGAACTGTAACAACCAAAGGTAACACAAGGGCTTAAAAATTTGGCCCCAAGAGAGAGCAAGAAGAGTGGCAGGTATACGTCACAAACACAAGGAATATCTCAGTAACAATACCACAGAACATAAAACCATCTGCTGAAAGCAGCGAGCACAGAATTAAGGATGTATCTGCTACTTCAAATGCAAAAGCAGCAATGCATAACTCTGGGGAATGTAAAAAGTCTGGGAAATACGGCATCACAGCAAGAAAATGACAGTTCTCCAGCAAGTGAGCTCAAAGGCACAGAATATTGCAATCTAACTGACAGAGAATTTAGAATAGCAGTTATGAATAAACTCAGTTACAAGAAAACTCAAAGGCAATTCATTAAAGTCAGGAGCAAAACATACGAACAAAATGAATTCTGTTACAAAGAGATTGAGAATGTAAAAGAGAACCAGACAAATTCTGGAGCTGAAGAATTTGATGAATGAGGTATAGAATAACAATAGAGAGCAGCTGTGGAGGGCTGACCAGATGGAAGAAAGAATAAGTGACTTAGAGGATAGCAATTTAGAAATAACACAGCAGAGGTTGAAAAAAAAAAAAAGTGAAAAAAGTACATGAGCTATGGGATTGGATCAAAAAGACAACTATCAGAGGAAGGCAAATATCAGGATAAGTGGGCTTCCAGAAAGAGAAGACAGGGAGAAGGGGGCAGAGAGTTTGTTTGTTTGTTTGTTTGTTTATTTATTTATTTATTTATTTTTTCAATATATGAAGTTTATTGTCAAATTGGTTTCCATAGAGAGTTTATTTTTTAAAAATGATACCTCAGGCACCTGGGTGGCTCCACTGGTTGAGTGTCCGACTCTTGATTTTGGCTCAGGTCATGATCCTGGGGTTGTGGGATTGAGCCCTGTATCGGGCTCTGTGCTGGGCATGGAGCCTGCTTAAGATTTTCTCGCTCCTTCTGCCCCTCTCCCCCACTTGCTCTCTCTCTCAAATAAAATCAGTCAGTCAAACCTGAGAACTTTCCAAACCTGGGGAAAGACTTGGACATAGAAGTCCACTAAGCTAATAGATCACCCCATTATCTCAATGCAGAAAGACCTTCCCCAAGACACATTATAATGAAACTGAAAAATCAATGATAAAGGATCTAAAAGAAGCCGGGGGAGAAAGAAGGTATATAGCCTACAAAGGACCCTCATTAGACTGTCAGCAGATTTCTCAGCAGAAACTACAGGCCAGGAGAGAGTGGACTGACATGTTCAGTGTGGAAAGATAAAGACTGCCAACCAAGGAAATTGTATTTGGGCCACATTATCTTGCAGATAAGATAGCCCAGACAAAAGCTAAGGGGAGTTTACCACCACCAGCCTTGCCTTGCAAGATGCTGAAAGGAGTTCTTCAAGCAGAAATGAAAAGATAGTGATCTGTAACATGAAAACATATGGAAGTACACAATATACTAGAAGAGGTGAAAAATAGAGTTCGATCACTAATCTATATTAGGATGGTGCTTTAACCACTCAATTCTAGTATAAAGGTTAAAGGAAAAGAGTAGTAAAAATAAGTATAGCTGCTATAAATTGTTAACAGATATACCACATAAAAAGAGGTAAATTGCGACATCAGTAATAGAACAAGAAGGAGTAGAAGGGAGAGCCTCAATAGGTGATTGAGCACAAGTTACTGTCAGCTTAAGATGGATTGTTTTATCTGTAAGATGTTTTATGGTAACAACATTGCAAAAGCATAGAACGGATCCACAAGAGACAAAGAAAGGGGAAATAGCATACCACCACAGAAAATAACCAGTTTACAAAGGTAGGCAGAAACAGGGGAAAAGAAACAATGGAAATACCTAGCAACTAGAAAGCAGTTAGTAACATGGCATTAGTAAGTACTTAACATAAGTTAGTTACTCTAAATGTAAGTGGATTGAATTCACCAAGCAAAAGGCACAGAGTGGCTGGATGGAAGAAACAAATAAAAAACAGGGTACAGGTGTTTTCTGCCTACAAAAGACCAACTTGAACCTTAAAAACACACATAGACTCAAAGTGAAGGGATGGAAAAAGATACTCCATGCAAGTGGCAACCAAAGACAATGTGGGTAGTTGTTACTTACCTCAGACGAAGTAGACTTTAAACCAAAATGGTAATAAGAGATAAGCAAGGACATTGTATAATGATAAAGGGCTCAATCCATCAAGAAGATATAACAGTATATGCACCCAACATCAGAGCACCTAAATATATTAAGTAAATACTAATAGATATGAAAGAAGAAATCGACAACAAGGCAAGAATAGTAGGGGATTTTAATATATCACTTTCAGCAATGCACAGGTTATCCAGACAGAAAAGCAACAAGGAAATGATAGACTTGGACCAAATATTACATCAAATTGGCCTAATAGACATCTATAGAAAATTTCATCGAACAGCAGCACAATACACATTTTTCTCAAGTACACATGGAACATTTTTAAAAATAGATCATATGATAGAACACAAAACGAGTCATAGCAAAAGAAGACTGAATTTATACCAAGTGTCTTTCCAACCACAATGGTATGAAACTAGAAATCTTTCATTGAGGCAAGCTAGAAAATCTCCAGAGATGTGGAAACTGAATAGCACATAGCATACTCTTGAACAACCAGTGGGTCAAAGAAGAAATCAAAAGGCAGACCAAAGAATATCTCAAAATAAATGGAAACAACATACCAAAAATGGATGCTGCAAAAGCAGTTCTGAGAGAAGTCTGTGGCAATAAATGCATATATTAAAAAATGAGATTTCAAATACCTCAAGAGACTAGAAAAAGAGCAAATTAAGCCTAAAGTTAGCAGAAAGAAGGAAATAATATCAGATCTGAAATAAAATTAGAGACTAGAAAATCTATAGAAAAGATTAGTAACCCTTAAGAGCTGATTTTTTGAAAAATAAAATTGATAAACCTTTAGCAAGACTAAGAAAAGAGAGAAGACTGAAAGTCAGAAATGAGAAAATAACTGACACTGCAAAAAAACATTAAGATCATTAGTGACTACTATGAATGATTTTACACCAACAAATTAGATAATCCAGAAGAAGTGGATAAATTCATAGTCCCTACAACCTACTAAAACTGAACCAGGAAGAGATATAAAGACCGAACAGACTAATAATGAGTGAGGAGATTGACTCAGGTTTTAAAAACCTCCCAGGATCAGATGACTTCATGGACAAATTCTGTCAAATATTTTAAGGAGAATTAATGCCAATCCTTCTCAAACTCTTCCAGAAAAATTGAAGAGGAGGGAACACTTCAAACCCCTTCTGTGGGCCCAGTATTACCTTGACACCAAAGCCAGATAAGGACACTAAAAGAAAACTGTAGGCCAATATCCCTTATGAATATTGATGCAAAAATTCTCAAAAAAATATTAGCAAACCAAACTTAAGAACTCATTAAAAGGATTACACACCATGACCAAGTGGGATTTCTTCCTGGGATGCAGGGACGGTTCATCATAGGCAAATCAACAAATATGACACACCACATTAATAGAATGAAAGACAAAAATCATTGAACCTCTCAATAGATGAAGTAAAAGCATTTGGCAAAATACAACATCCTTTCATGATAAAAACCCTCAATAGAATAAGTACAGGACATAATAAAAGCCATATAATGCTACCTACAGTTAACTGTATTCAACTGAGAAAAATTAGAAGCTTTTCTTTTAAAATCAGGAGCAAGACAGGTGTGTGTGTTTCTCCTCCCTCTGATCCAACGTAATACTGGCAGTTCTAGCTAGAGCGAATCAGGCAAGGCAAATTAATAGACATCCAAATCAGAAAGGAAGAAGTAAAATTGTCATTTGCAGATGGTGTGGTCTTATATATTGAAAACTCCAAATTCTCAATATAATAGATTTAATCAGTTGGAAAAAAGAACTGTTGGATGTAATCCATGAATTCAGTAAAGTTACAGGGTCTAAAAGCACACAGAAATCAGTTACTTCTTTATGTATTAGCAATGAAACATGAAAAAGAAATTAAAAAATTGTCCCATTCACCGTAACATCAAACACAGTAAAAGACCTAGGAATAAATTTAACCAAGGAAGTAAAAGATCTAGCCAATGAAAAATACAAGACTTTGTTTAAAGAAATTGAAGAAGACACAAACAATTGGAAAGATATTCCACATTCACTGATCAGAAGAGTTAATATCATTAAAATGTCATGCTACCCAAAACCATCTCTAGATTTAATACAGTCCCTACCAAAATTCCAATGGCATTTTCTACAGAAATAGAAATAGAAATAAATCCTGAAATTTGAGTGAAACCACAAAAGAGCTTGAATAGCCAAAGCAATCATCAGAAGAACAAAGCAGCAGGCATTATACCTCCTGATTTCAAACTGTACTACAAAGTGATACTAATTAAAACAGTATGGTAGCAACATAAAAATAGATACCTAGACCAATGGAACAGAATACAGAGCCCAGAAATAAACCTCTACATATATGGCCAACTAATATTTAATAAGGGAGTCAAGAATATCCAGTAAGGAAAATGTAGTCTCTTCAGCAAATGATGTTGGGAAAACTAGACAACCAGATGCAGGAAAGTAAAATTGGACCCTACCTTACTCAAAAAAATTACCTTAAAATGGCTCAAAGACAAGCATAAAACCTGATACCATAAAACTCCCGGAAGAAAACCTAGGAAAGAAGCTCCTTGAGATTGGAGAGGACACCAAAAGAACAAACAACAAAGGAAAAATCAACAGGTGAGATTACATCAAACTTAAAAGCTTCTGCACTTTCGAAGAGCCAACAGAATGGAAGGGCAACTTACAGAATGGGAGAGAATATTTGAAAATCATATATTGGATAAGGGGCTACTATTCAACATTTATAAAGAACTCAGACAACTCAACAGAAAAAATAGTCAATCTGATTAAAAAGTGAACAGAGGAACTAAATAGATATTTTTCCAAAGAAGATGTACACATGGCCAACTGGGAATGGAAAAGATGCTCAACATGAGTAATCATCAGGGAAATGCAAATCAAAACTACAATGAGATATCACCTCACACCTGTTAGAATGACTGTTATCGAGAGACAGATAATGAGTATTGAGGATGTAGACAAAAGGGAACCCTCATGCACAATTGGTGGGAATGCAAACTGGTGCAGCCACTATGGAAAACAGTATAGAGGTTCCTCAAAAAATTACAATTAGAGCTATCATGTGATCCAGCAATACCACTTTTGGGTATATAGTCAAAGGAAATGAAAACATACAACCCCATGTTTAATTTCAGCATTATTCAAAATAACCAAGATACAGAAACAGCTTAAGTGTCTATTTCCCTTATAGGTGGAATCTAAAACAAACTTATAAAAAAAAAAAACTAGAGTGAAATGGTGGTTTACCAGGGGTTGGTGGAAACGGGAGAGATAATGTTTAAGGATATATACTTGCATTTAGTAGATAAATAAGTCCTGGAGATCTAATACACAGTACAGGGACTACAGACAGACAGACAACAAAACTCTATTACAAACTTTAAGATTGCTAAGAGAGTAGGTCTTAATTGTTCCCACCACTAGATGGAATGACGATTATGTGATGTGATTGAGGTGTTAACTAATGCAGCAGTGGCAATCGTATTGCAGTATAAATGTGTAAAATCAGTATGTTGTACACCTTAAGCTTACATGATGTTCTGCCAGTTACATCTCCATAGAAAAAGTAGCAAGGAAGTGTTGGTGAGGATGTGGAGAAGTTAGAACACTTGTGCGCTGTTAGTGGGAATGTAAAATGATGCAGCCATTATGGAAAACAGTATGGTGTTTCTTGAAAAAATTAAGAATAAAATTACCATCGGGCACCTGGGTGGCTCAATCGGTTAAGCATCCAACTTCGGCTCAGGTCATGATCTCATGGGTCGTGAGTTCGAGCCCCGCGTCAGGCTCTTTGCTGACAGTTCAAAGCCTAGGGCTTGCTTCAGATTCTGTGTGTCTCTCTCTTTCTCTCTCTGCCCCTTCCTGTTCGCAGTCTCTGTCTCTCTCAAAAATAAACAAACATTAAAAAAAATTTTTTTTAAAAGAATAAAATTACCATAAAATCTAGCAACACCTCTTATAAAGAACTCAGGCAATAACTCAAACAGGTATCTGTATGCCCATGTTTATATCAGCATTATTCACTGTGACCTAGAGGTAGAAGTAACCCAAGTGTCTGATGGATGAATGGATAAACAGTGTGGTATATACATACAGTGGGGTATTATTTAGCCTTGGAAACCAGGAAATTCTGATACATGTTTTACAGCATGGATGAATCCTGGGGACGTTATGCTAAATGAAGTAAGCCAGTCACAAAAGAAGGAGTATAGGGGTACCTGGCTGGCTCAAGTTGGTTGAGTGTTTGACTTTGGCTCATGATCTCCTGGTTCGTGAGTTTGAGCCCCACATCTGGCTCTGTGCTGACAGCTCAGAGCCTGGAGCCTTCTTTGGATTCTGTGTCTCCCCCTCTCTCTCTGCCTCTTCCTCACTTGTGCTCTCTCAGTCTCCCAAAAATAAACATTAAAAAAACAAAAACCCAAAAGAATGAGTATTGGGTGGTTCTGCTTAGATGCTGTAACTATAGTAGTCAGATTGACAAAGTAAGAGTGACGATTGTAGGGGAAAGGGAGAAATGAGGTTTCATGAGTATAGTGTCAGTTTTGCAAGGTGAAGAGAGCTGTGGAGATTGACGGCATAGCACTACTGAGCTGCTTGCTTAAAAATGGTTAAGATGGTAAATTTTACATGAGGTATATTTTACCATAATTAAACATTAAAAAAATGAAAGTTTTTGAGCAAAAAGGAAAAAATTCAGGAGTGCATCATGTGAGTACCTGGCTGAGGCAGTCACTGAGTGCCACTCTGAGTCACACTCTCAGGAGTGTGAGAAAAGGTGAGATTGAAGCCTGATGGCTGTGGGAAAGGAAGGAACCAGGGGCATTCACAAGAGCCTCTCTTCAGAGGTCTCAGTCTGGAGTGAACCTCATATTCTGTCTGTTGCTCTTTTATTTTACCTCAGACTTGAATTTGGGAGGTGTCCTTTTATTTCCTATTGATGATAAAGAGTCAAGAAACAAAGGGCAAGATTTGGTAAGTAAAAAAACCACTTCTTTTATGAGAACTAAATTTTGGCTCACATCACCTCCTCTTGAAACCTCTCCTGTCCGCTGGCCTGTCCGTGTATTAGTTTGTAAGGGCTGCCATGACAAAATCCCACCAATAGGTGGCTTAGAAAACATAAATTAATTTCTTTACAATTCTGGAGGCTACCAGCAGGGCTGATTTCCTCTGAGGCCCTCTCCTTGGCTTAGGGACGGCTGCCTCTCTCTGTGTCCTCACATGGTCTTTCTTCTCTGCACGTGCATCCCTGGTGTCTCAGCATGTGTCCAGATTTCCTGTGAGCACAGCAGTGAGGCTGGATTAGGTACCACCCTAAAGGCCTCACTTTAACTTACTTGCTTCTTTAGAGGCCCTGTCTCCACATACAATCACATTCTAAAGTACTGAGGGTTGGGGCTTCAACAAAGGAATTCGAGAGGGCACAGTTCAGCCCATAACAAGCAGGTTGGGCCTCTGGCTCCACCGCACCCACTCCGTCCCCCCTTGCTTCTGTCCATCACAGCCCCTGGAACACTGTTCTCTAACTTGTTTCCTGCACTGACCTCAGGTGGGCTCCTTCCAAGGGTGTCGACCCATTTTCTTTTTATCCTCAATACACGCAGTACCAGCTCATAGGAAGTGCTCAGGAAACTCTTACTGAATAAGAAAACCTGACAGAACTCTGAGCATTTCATTGTTTATTGTGTGAAAAGTTGTGTAAAACACCGTGTTTAGTAGCCAGCTATGAGCAGAGGAGAGGAGCTGAGGCAGATTTCCTCTGCCTGCGTTAAAATTCTCTTAAGTGTCTCTCCTACTTGCCAGTCCTTTAGAATTCCTGTAAGAGATTTCATTTCCTGCACTTAACCTAGCTTTCTCAAGGGCCTGAATTCATATTCAAATTTAGAGCCAAATCTTACTGACTTAGAAAAGAAATTTAGAAACTGAGCTGAAAGAGAGGTGTATTTGCTTGAGGTTGGTTGCCTGTGTGGCTGACAACAGTCATTCGTTCAGTCATTTCTAAAATGCTAAAGAATGTGAACAACACCGTGGTTGTGCATAAATGCTCAGAATCCAGTGACTCAAGAAAACTGTTTACAACTGGTTATGATGTGACTGTAGTGATGTCAGTCCCAGATATGCTCCCTTGGCCCTGTCTCCAGTCCTGTCCCGTCCTCCCCGCCCCCCCCCCCCCCCACCTTAGGTTAGGACACGGTGGGAGTTACTTGAACAGAGATGGAAGACACAGGAACCTGTAAAGTCCTTTCTGCTCCTGAGACTCTGAAAAATTCTCTTTGCCGCTGAGAAAACTTAGGAAAGACAGCATGTTTTGGACCCTGGTTTTAACATACCTTTTAAAAGAAGAGGTGCTTGTGTATTAAGTTACCACAAAATAAAACAATTATGATGGAAGAGTAAGTCATGAATTTGGTAGGACAGGGTTGTTCAGCAGAGCATCCAGAACAGATGGAGACAAAGCCTGTCAGGGGAATGCTTGTGCCCCCTCCACGGCAGGGCACTTAGTTGACAGTGCAGCCGTCTCGTGTCATGTCAACCATGTGATGGCTGTTCCTCCTAGTTGGCCTTGATTGTGGCTCAGCACCGTGATCGCTCCAATGTCCTGTCTGGCATTAAGATGGCAGCCCTGGAAGAGGGCCTGAAGAAGATCTATTTAGCAGCAAAGAAAAAGAAAGGTAAGCTTTTCATTTGTGTTCAGGAGTAGGTGAATTTCTGTTTCCAGGCATGTGATAGGATTTTTTAAAAGGAGGTGAGAAATGTCAAGACCTCATTCACTATACATGGTAAAGGTGAAGCCCCCCATAGGAGACCATGCAAGTAACCACCACATCATCTTGTATTTGAATAGCCCCCCTTCCTTTCCCAGATCACATTTGTATCCGTTAGCTTTGTGGACCATCTCCCTCCACTGGGTATTTGTATCACGATTTTGCTGATGAGGAAGCTGAGGACCAAAGATGTAGTGATCTGGTCAGATAGGATGTTGTTTATCCTAGCTTTTGGAGAGCTACACACAGTCCACATTAGCAGACCATTCTCTTCCAAAAGTCTGAGTCAAGTTTTGTTTCCAAACCCAGTCTGTCTCCGAGTTTGTTGAAATGATTGACTCTTAAAGAATCTGTTTATCTCCAACATTGATCATGATTCTATTTCCATCGTACCTACTTATTTTCAGGGCCTGTAGGTCTTTGTGTTCGATAGAATTATTTAATTTTTCCCATTACAGTCCCTCCCCAGAATATCTTTGACATTGTACTTGTAGGCTTTGTGTGGGATACCCCATGATTACACATGTTTTGTCCATTGGAAACCAGCAAGTGACTCTGCGAGTAGTTTTCTCTTAATGTGTATTTTATACTGATTCAAATTTTGACGAATGAAGACATCATAATCTATGTTCTTTCTTTTTAACAGCAAGTGTTCATCTTCCACGCATTGGACATGCCACAAAAGATTTTAACTGGTATGGTACTGAGCGACTTATTCGGAAACACTTGGCCGCAAAAGGCATCCCAACTTACATGTATCCTTTTGCCATCTTAGTAGTGTGTTCCCTCAGCTGAGAGGAAAAAGTCTCGCATTTTCTGTTACCGCTATTTAATCTAAGGCCACGCCTTCTGCTGCTACATTATTACTCTGCGCCTCACCAATGAGACAAGAATAAAGTACTTTGTAACTTGGGTATGGACGCTTGTATTCAAGCGTTTCTGGGTGCTGGCCACTAGATTGAAAGGTTTATGAAGGGGGGAATTTATTGAATAATTGCCATTTGATAACAGTGAATCTTTTCACATCAATTCTCTAGTTCATCAATTCTTTAGGCCTATAGACCAAGGCCTAATTTTAAGAAGTTAACTCTGATCACTAAAACGAACAATTAACCAAGCAAACAAATGAGTGAACTATTTTAGTTTTGAACCTATTCATTGTATTCTTAGGTCACAGTGTGGAATTCTTTTTGACCATTAGACTAGTATTTTCTTCTCATGATCTCCCTGCTGTATCAGTTAGCATTGTTTGAGTCCAAAAATCACTAGAAGCTGGATTGACCCCCAAGTGCTGTCATCATACAGAAACTCCATCTTTTTACTTACTTACTGGAATTAATTCACTTCAGTGAATTTTTCAAGACACATATTAAATCACTATAAAAACTTAGCAGAAAAGATCTGTTTTATATGCTTGTGTAACTCAAGCAGTATCAAGAGTTTTAATAACCAGATCACAATAGCAGTAGTAAGTACTAACAGTTTTGCAGGAATTTATGATATGGTGAGAGGAAATTAAGGAATGCTACTTCTGGAGTGATTATTTCAATAATTATTAAACTAGAGGGGCACCTGGGTGGCTCAGTCAGTTGAGTGTCCAGCTTCGGCTCAGGTCATGATCTTGCGGTCAGTGAGTTCGAGCCCCGCGTCGGTCTCTGTGCTGACAGCTCAGAGCCTGGAGCCTGCTTTTGGATTCTGTGTCTCCCTCTCTCTCTGACCCTCTGCCGTTTATGCTCTCTCTCTGTCTCAAAAATAAATAAGCTTAAAAAAAATGATTAGAGAATTTGTAGTTTTAGTAAAATTGATTTTAAAGTGATAAAATACATCTTCCTTGACTGTCCTTATCAGATATTACTTTCCTAGAAGCAAAGCTGCAGTTTTTCATTCACAGTCCTCTTCTTCCTCAGGACAGCCAGTGCCTTAACAGTTGGCCAGCATCAGGTCCAGCTATTTAGCAAGCAGTTGAGATCTTTGCCCAGAGCTACTGATTTAGAGCATTTCAAAAAAGGAGTCCAGACCTGGTGGGTCTCTGAGATACTGTGTGTTCTGATACCTTGTTTTGTTCTCCAGGATGTTACTCTGATTTGGTACCTGTAATACAGGGAGGCACAACTTAATCTGGAAAGTTCCCTGGCAGTTTGCCAGGGCTCCAGTGTGCATAGCTGTTTGCATAATAATAAATTTTCTATCTCTAATTATTCATTGCTTTCATTGTTTCATTGCTTTCTTTCTCCTCAGTCTAGTTTTCTTACCTCCAACAGACTGATTTCTTTACAGAGGGCTAGGCTATGTGGATGAAGGAGAAATGACAAGCAATAGAACAGATTGGTCTGGGAGAAGGAAGTACCTTCAGCCAGTTCATGTTTTCGGAAGACAGGACTCAAGGGGCAGACATTTGAGAAGTGAGATTCCTGGTGCGGATGAGTGGAGTCCCCCTGCCCTTCTTTTCCACAGCTCAGTATCAAGATCGGGAGACAAAACATTGGCCTTAGAGGCCTGTCACTTGTGACTTGAGAGAAACCAGAGGATCACCGTTCCCTTTCCCACCAAATTGAGCTCAGCGAAATCAGGGAATTGTGGAAATGCACAAAGCTAGCACAGAATGAGTAGTGGTAATGGGGAGGGCAGGGCGCTGAGAACCACAAGAGAGGGAGTCTTGCAGGGAGACACTATATAAACTGTGGCTTTTTATGCTTTTTATGTGAAATCTTGGTCTTGGCTGACTACCTTCAACAAGCCTGACTTCTGCTTTTAGGACCTCAATATCCTGAGGCCTGCAGAGACCTCTCCTGAAGCTTTAGCCCTAGGCCACTGATTCGGGGAACCCTGACTAGTGGGGCATTCAGAGTCAGGACCATGACCTTCTAAGGAAGGTGGCGTCTTTAGCACCTGGGTTGTGCGGTTCTGTTGGACTGCCTCCCTGGCACCTTCACCCTTCAACAATTCAACATCTGTGTTGAAGACCTATTAGACCCTAAATTCATGAGTCCATTTTTTTTCTCCTAAAACTTCTTTCATTTTTACTGCCTCTTAACTCCCACTCTTCCTGCTAGGCCTTGACACATAGGTTATTATAATAACTTGAACCTCTTGACTGGGATCTTAAGTCTCTCCTATAATAGACATAGAGTTGGAACTCTTTAAAAAGGGAAAATAGTGAAACCTAAGCTAATGCACAGGTAAGTTATCATGCCTTCAGAAGCAGCCTAGGTGCAAATCGGTGGGTATTAGCAAATACAAAGAAAACTTGATTTGCGGAAGCTGTATGCTGTCCTGGTCATTTTTCATGGCAGAGCGCACCGGGCCAGCTGTGAATGTTTCTGAACGTCTGAGAGAAGCATTAGAGCAGGGAACTCCCCGTCAAAGAGAACACAGCTGACCTTTCAGGGACACAGTTGTTCTGGGGGGGAGAGGTGCTTCATTTGCACCCTGCACTCTGTCCCCCAAGCTCCAGTCATATGAGCTTTTTCCTGTGGTTGCAGGCCCTGGACCGTGAACCTCTGTCTCATGAGAAGTTGGGCAAAACAACACTTAAGATTAGAAAACCCACATACTACATTCTCCCGTAAATAGGGGGTCACCTGTTCGTGGTCACCCCCTGCTATGTCCACCTCAGCAATTCAGAGTCCTCACCGCTGCCCTATATCTCCATACAGCCTTCCTACCTTTTCTGTCATTGTCTGGGGCAGAGAAAAGCTACCTACTCTGTTCATCCCAAGGATTTTGTTCTCTTTCTTCCATAGCTTATGTGGTGTCTCTCCCGAGCCGATGGGAGTCCCCAAATGTGGGGTGACCATCGGGCAGAACCTGATGGCGCGGGCAGTGAATTCACCAGAGGCAGAACAAAGGAGATGGAAATTCATTGAATACACCACAAGGGGGTGGCAGGCAGGAGAACAAAGGAGAGGCTGTCTCCAGGAAGGCAGTGGGTGGGCTGTTTTTAAAGAGGGAAGGTGAGGAGGTATGGGGATGTATGGAATTTTTTGGTAACTGTACCTGGTTCCAGGTAAGTAGCTCATTGGTTGGTTAGGGCCTGTGGCTATATTGAGGTGGGTTGCCCAGTGGACCTGTTTGTATTCAGCAAAGTGGTCGATGTGGGCCCTTTCTACATTCCATTGTTCAAGCCTGTTTGCCTAAAAGCAGCCTCTACACTTAACTTTGATGCCATCTAGCCTGCCTCTTTGAGGATGCTAAGACAGAGCTATGAGGACAATACAAGATTTTATTCGCTGATGAGCTTTTGTCGAAAAGTTTGTACCCTCAACATAAGTATAAAAACCCTGCTTATTGAGATAGCAAGGATCTTAAGTCTACTGAAATTTCCCATATGTACAACCTGATATTTTCTTGACTTTTTTAATTTAATTTTTTATTTTTAAAAATTTACATCCAAATTAGCATATAGTGAAACAATGATTTCAGGGGTAGATTCCTTAGTGCCCCTACCCCATTTAGCCCATCCCCCCTCCCACAGCTCCTCCAGCAACCCTGAGTTTGTTCTCCATATTTATGAGTCTCTTCTGTTTTGTCCCCCTCCCTGTTTTTATTTTTGTCTCCCTTTTATGTTCATCTGTTTTGTCTCTTAAAGTCGTCATATGAGTGAAGTCATGATTTTTGTCTTTCTCTAATTTCACTTAGCATAATACCCTCCAGTTCCATCCACGTAGTTGCAAATGGCAAGATTTCATTCTTTTTGATTGCCGAGTAATACTCCATTGTATATATATATATATATATATATATATATACCATATATATATATATATATATATATACCATATATATATATATATATATACCATATATATATATATATATATATATATATATACCACATATGTGGTATATATATATATGCCAAATTTGGGCTCTTTCCACACTTTGGCTATTGTTGATAGTGCTGCTATAAACATGGGGGTGCATGTGTTCCTTCGAAACAGCACATCTGTATCCCATGGATAAATGCCTAGTAGTGCAATTGCTGGGTCATAGGGTAGTTCTATTTTTAGTTTTTTGAGGAACCTCCATACTGTTTTCCAATATTTTCTTGATTTTTAATAAATTGTCCTTTACTTTTTTAAACAAGCCTATGACTTGTTTAATTTTTTGGCCATCAATCTAAAGTATATATGAAGTTAATTAACCTTCATCAAGTATAACTTGAAATAGCCATTTTATAGCCCCAAACCATCTCTAGGCCAGTGGGGTTTTCTTTGCTGTCTACTAACTGCAGTATGAATTTTAGCACTTCTAACCTTCCACCATAATGTAACTTACTTCCCAAAGACATGGTGCAGTTTCCTACTTGGGGTTTTGCTCATCATTCTGGTTCCTCTCCCTGAACTGCCTTAAATCCCTTCCCCTATCCAACTCTCCACTGTCCCTTATCAGATCTGGTTTTAAGAATCCAGAAAAAGGCATTCCCTATAATTGTACAAAAAGGTAATCTCTGTGTTTGCTAATAATTGTGTTTACAGCACTTTGTTGTACCTCATACTGTATTCATTGGTCTATTAGCCCTTGCATATCGCACAAAGCAATTAGTAGGCACTTAAATACGTTTGACTTGAAATGGTATTGGGATAACTGAGTAGCAATTTGGGAAAAGTATCAGACTTCCCCCATATATTATAAACTCCAGATGGCTTAAGTATTTAAATATAAAACTTGAGAAGACAGAAACTTGTCATTTTTTTGGGTATCTGACTAGCAGCTGCCCTTTGAAGCTTCTCAAAACTTCTCACTAAAATACCAGTGGCATTAAGGTGAAGACTCACAACCACACTTTAAATAGACCACCAACCAAATGCCAGAATAGGAGAGGAAATGACACTAGTTATAAGGCGAAGTTGAACAGAACAGAGATTTCATTTTAGGAAGCAAAGATGGCTTAAAAACCAGAGGCCTTGATCAACCAGAAAATAGGTAGCCATTCCTCTGTCCCCCGAGTTCTACTCTGAAGGTGTCTCATTTCTGCTTCCAGCCTTTGTTAACAAAAGTTCAGCCATCCCCTATCTCAGCTATAAACTGTCCCCTCTACTCTTCTCAATGTTATTCTACCAATTACTCTTTTGCTTTTATATTTAACTACTTTTAAATGGGAAACTTACATTAACAAAAAACAAGGTCAAATTTCTCCCATTTCAAAAAAACTCCATTCCTCATTCCCTCCCCTATCACAAACTTCAAGAGCTGTCCATAGTCACTTGTCATTTCTTCACTCCCGCCCTCCCCCACTTTAACCCATACCATTCTGCCCTTCTACACTGTGTTAGAATACCAACAAACTCCAACTTACTAAATCCAGAGAACAATTCTCACCTTGACCTGTCAGCCAACCTGAACACTTTTGACTTCTTCCCACTTGTTGAAAAACTTTGGCCTTTGCTTCTGTGTCAAAATAACCTCCAGGAGTTACGTTTTATCATCTTCGCACAATTTTTCTGCCACACTGTTTTTTTAACCTAGTATATTATTTTGCTAGGGCTGCCATAACAAAACCACAGGCCTGAGCGGCTGTTCAACAACAGAAGTTAATTTTCTAGCGGCTGTTCAACAACAGAAGTTAATTTTCTCTTAGTTTTGGAGACTTGTACAAAATCCAGGTGTCAGCAGATTTAGTTCCTCCTGAGGCCTCTCTCCTTGGTTTGCAGATGGCTGCCTGTTATGTCCTCACATGGTCTTTCTTCTGTGTACACATCCTCCTGGTGTTTCTCTAAATTTCTTAAAAGGACATCAGCCAGATTAGATTAGGCCCTACTCTAAAGGCCTTATTTTAATTTAATCACCTCTTCAAAAGGCACACTATCTGCAAATACAGTCACAATCCAAGGTACTGGGGCTGAGCGCTTCAAATACAAATTTTGGAGAACAGTGCAACCAGTAACAGCCATTAACTGTTGGAGTTCCTGAAGGCTCATTTCCAGGTCCCCCTCTGTTCTGAACTCTCAAGGTTATTTCATCCATTTATAAATGTGTGAGTCATCATAGCTATCTCAACTGTCTCCTCTGAGCTCTCAGCTATTTGACACGTCTTCTGAATATTTCAAGCGGATCATAAATTTATACACCCCAAATTGAGTTAACTGAATCCCTTCCTGTTCTCCCAAATTAAGTATATCCATTTAGTTATGCAAGCCCACTGTGTAAGAGTTACCTTTCATACATCTCTCACCTCCCTGAAATTCAATCGATAATTAAAATCTAGCAATTTAACTTACTAAGTATCTCTTGAATTCATCTCCTCCCCTCCATCTCTATCACACCTTAGTGTCAGCCATCATTACAATCTCACCAGGACAACTGCACGCCCTTCTAACTCTGTCCTCATATTGACTCTCACTCCCTTCCAATCTGATTGCCAAATTGCAGTCAAAGTAGCCTTCTCAAAATAAAGTCAGATCCTGTCATCACTCAGCTTGAAACCTTCAGTGGCTTCTCATTTTTCTTAAAGTAAAAACCAAAATCCTTAGTATGACTAATTTTCTGCCTCCATCGGCTGCATATATTCTAAACAACTTGGAGAGAGAACATTCTGGTTCCTGCCAAAATGTCAAATTAACATGGGCTCTTTCCTCCAAGATCAATCCTGGAGGAACTAAAAATGGAAGCCTGGGATCTAAGAAATAACACAAATCTAAAAAATCCCAGGATGGATGGAAAGTGTTTTTAACTGGTATATAGGGCTAGTTGGTGGCTGGTGTGGCTCTGGGAGGCCGTTCAAGAAGAACTGTTCTAATCATACCACCATGACACCCCCCACCCCCTGACTTTCCCTTGGATCCATTGTTGTCTGCCACCTCCCTATAGAAATTCAAGACAAGAGCCCAGATACCCACAAGGGTAAAATCAGGGCAGGACAAACCTCCCTGGGGCCAATAGATTGAGAATGAACAGCCTCAAACATCTACTTCTCTACCCTTGACCTTCAAATCCCCAGAACTGGTAGGTTACAAACAGTCTATGGAGTGCCTCTCCGCCCAATATTGTTTCTTTCCATTTGAGAGTTAAAAGGTGAAACTCTGATCTAAGGAACTGCTAGATAAGAGTAATGAGCCCTAGGGCTCATTCCCCTCCACTGTTCTGAAGCTCACAGCTGAAGATCTGAATGTCTAGACTGGATTTGGACATCTGTGCTTCTCCAATGTACATTAACAGAGTAGTCAAATATTCCTAGGGTAATATAGCTTATAACAAGACCTTAGGATTAAAACTGCCTCAATAGAAAAAGTTAAAATATTAGGACAGAAAAACTAAGAATTTAGAATATATAACTATATTTCATTTCCTGAAAAATGAAAAAAATAACCTCAAAAGATGGGATAAACAGTGGACTAGATCTTTCAGAAGAATGAAATTAGAGTTAAAAATTAGAGGCGCCTGGGTGGCTCAGTCGGTTAAGCAACTGTTTATTTCAACTCACAATTTGTGAGGCTGAGCCCCTGGCTTGGGATTCTCTCTCCCTCTGCCCTCCCACTTCCACGTGTGTGCTCTCTCTCTCTCAAACTTAAAAAAGAGTTAAAATTTAAACAAATTCAGGACCTTCCAAAAGGAAATGGAAAATAAATAGAAAAGATAAAGCTACACTATATATACACACATATGTATGTATGTATGACAAATTTCTCATAATTAAATTGAACTACTTGGGACTGATAGTGTTCATAGGATACTAATAAGAGAAAAAGAAGAATGCACACTTCAAAGAGATAAGAACTCCCACAGCTAAATACATTATGGTATCTCAAAAGCCTCAAAGTTTACCACAAGATTTTTTTTTTTTTTTGAGAGAGAGAGGGTGCTGTGGAGAGGGGTAGAGGGAGAGAGAATCTTAAGCAGGCTGCACACTCAGTATGGACCCCAATGCAGGGCTCAATCCCACAACCCTGATATGACCTGAGGTTGAGGTCAAGAGTCAGATGCTCAACCAACTGAGCCACCCAGGTGCCCCTAAAAATTATTTTAAAAACACTTGGTGACTGAGTAGCTCAATCAGTTAAGCATCCGACTCTTGATTCCAGCTCAGGTCATGATCTCATGGTTTGTGAGATCAAGCCCTGCATCAGGCTCAGTGCTGACAGGGCGGAGACTTTTGGGATTCTCCCTCTCCTCTGCTCCGCCCCTGCTGTGCTCTTGCACACTCTCAAAATAAATAAATTTAAAAACATTTTTGGTAGAATTATTCAAATAAGAGGAATAAAATTAGGAGAGGCTGTTTTGGACAATGTACCACCTTGTTAACATGTTTCCTTCATTCCACTTGAAGAACTTAATGTGTCCAAGGATCTTTTTATTATTCATACACATTTGAAGGACTTGGGCTAGACATGAAATCTTTCAAAGTTTTTTCTTTGCATATGCTGTTGCAGATGAGAATTGGACAGTATGGTGGGGATAAAACCAAAAAGTGGTCTCTATTTAGAGGGAAGATACAGGTACCAATTAAACAACTTAACCCCGCCCCCCCAAAAAAAAACCAAAACAACAAAACAAAAACCTGACACAGATTGACATAAAAAAGTAAACTAGTACAAGCAAATCAGTATATAGTTAATCAGTAAATGCAAATTGAGTAAAATTGCCAATTAAGAAATCAAGCTTCTCTGTAACAACCTCTTTCTAGATATGTCTCCTGAAGCAAGAAAAACAAAAGCAAAAACATTGGGGTTTCATCAAAATAAAAATCTGCACAGCAAAGGAAACACTCAACAAAACTAAAAGGTAATCTGTTGAATGGGAGAAAATATTTGCAAATGACCTATCCCATAAAGGGATATCTAAACTATATTAAAAAATGTATACAACTCAACACCAAAAAACCAAGCAATACAATTTGAAAGAAGGGCAGAAGACATGAACAGACATTTCTCCAAAGAAGACCTACAGAAAAAACTGTTAGAATAAATAAATTCAGTAGAGTTGCAGAATATAAAGTCAATAAACAAAAATCATCTATGTTTCTATACACTTAGAAGGAACAATCAGAAAGAAGAAAACCATTCCATTTTAAATTGCATTAAAAAATACCTAGAAGTTAAAAAAAATATATTAGAAGTGAATTTAACCAAAGACACCTGTACACTGAAAACTATAGGATAGTGATTAAAAAAACAAAACACCTGGAGATGACACAAATAAATGGAAATTTTCTGTGTTCATGGATTGGAATAATGAATAATGTATAATGTCCATAATAACCAAACTAATCTACAGATTCAATTCCATCACTATCAAAATTCCAACGGCATTTTTCGCAGAAACAGAGCAAACCATTTTTGGTTACTTTTGGTTATAGTAACCAAAATGGTATGACATTGGCATAAAAACAGACATGTAGATCAAAGGGACTGAGGAGAAAGCCCAGAAATAAACCCATACCTATATAGCCAATTAATTTACAACAAAGGAACCAAGAATATGCAATGATCACAAGACAGTCTCTGCAGTAAATGGTTTTGGGAAAACTGGACAGTCATACAAAAGAATGAAATTGAACCCCTAAGGAAATGTAGTTACCATACACTAAAACCAACTTAACTGGATTAAAGACTGAATGTGAGACCTGAAAGCATAAAACTCCCAGAAGAAAACATTGGGCAAACTTATTGACATTAATCTGAGCCATGATATTTTGGATTTGACACCAAAAGTAAAGGCCACAAAAGCAAAAATAAGCAAGTGGGATTACAGGAAATTAAAAAGCTTCTCCACATTATGGAAACTATCAACAAAATGAAAGAAAATCTATGGATTGGGAGGAAGATTTTTGCAAATCACCTGATAAGGGGTTACTATCTAAAAAGCATTAAAAACTCATGCAATTCAATAGCACAAAATCTGAACAATTTGATTTAAAAATGCAGATTATCTGAATAGACATTTATTCTAAAGATGACATACCAATAGGCAACTGGCACATAAAAAGGTGCTCAACATCAGTAACCCTCAGTGATCTTCAGAGAATTGCAAATCAAAGCCATGATGAGATATTGCATCACATCTGTTGGAATGACTATCATTAAAAAAAGAGCTAAGTATTGGTGAGGGTGGAGAACAGGGGACTATTGTGCACTGTTAGTGGGAATGTGCATTGGTACATCCATTATGTTAAACAATATACAATGTATCTCAAAAAATTAAAAACAGGGGCGCCTGGGTGGCTCAGTCAGTTGAGCGGCCGACTTTGGCTCAGGTCGTGATCTCAAAGCTCATGGGTTCGGGCCCTGCGTTGGGCTCTGCTGACGGCTTGGAGCCTGGAGCCTGCTTCGGATTCTGTGTCTCCCTCTCTCTCTGCCCCTAACCCACTCGCATTCTGTCTCTGTCTCTCTCAAAAATAAACATTAAAAAAATTAAAAAAGAATTAAAAATAAAACTAACATAAAAATCCAGCAATCCCATTTCTGGGTATATATCCAAAGGAAATGAAAACATGATATCAAAAAGATATATGCAGGAGCGCCTGGGTAACCCAGTTGGTTGTGTCCGACTTTTGGTTTTGGCTCAGGTCATGCATGATCTCACGGTTCATGAGATCAGGCCCCACAGCAGGCTCTATGCTGACAGCATGGAGCTTGCTTGGGATTCTCTCTCTCTCCTCTCTCTGCCCCTCCCCTGCTTGCATGCTCTCTTTCTCTCAAAATAAACTTTAAGAAAACTACAAAAAAAAAAAAAAAAGATGCATCCCCATGTTCATTTCAGTATTACGCACAATAGGCAAGATTGCAAACAATCTGAGTGTATATCAATGGATGAATGGATATAGCAGACATGACATATATACAGTGGAATATTACTTGGCCATGAGAAAAAAGGAAATTCCACCATTTGCCAACAACATGGTTGGTCCTTGAGGGCATTATGCTAAGTGAAATAAGCCAAAGAGAGGAAGATTAACACTGCATGGTATCACTTACATGTGGAATCCTAAAAGAAAAAAGTCAAACTCACAGAAATAGAAAAATATTCCCCAGGTGGGAGAAATAAGAATTTGGGTTACAAACTTTCAACTATAAAATGAATAAGTTCTGAGGGATACCTTGGTGGCTCAGTCGGTTAAGCATCCAACTCTTGACTTCGGCTCAGGTCATGATCTTGTGGTTCAAGGGTCGGGCTCTGTGCTGACAGTGCAGATCCTGCTTGGGATTCTGTCTCCTCCTCTTTCTAGCCCTCCCCCACTGGCTCTCTTGCTCTCAAAATAAATTTAAAAACTTAAAATGAATAAGGTCTGAGTATCTAATGTACAACCAGGTGACCAACACCATTGTATAGTTGAATTTTGTTAAGAGAGAACTTAAATGTGAGGTATTGAATGTGTCAATTAACTAGATGTGGGGAATCCTTTAATGATGTATACATATTACAAATCACCACAATGTACACTTTAAATATCTTATGAATATCTTATGATTTTATAAGTCAACTGTATCTCCATAAGGCCAGCGTTTTTTTTTTTAAAGAGGATAAACTTAAATCACCTGGAATAGGATTAAATAGATCAGCTATCTCAGATGGGAATGGAGAGTTAAACAGAATATAAAAAAAGTTTTTTAATATTTATTTATTATTGAGAGACAGAGAGACATAGAGTATGAGCAGGGGAGGGGCAGAGAGAGAGGGAGACACAGAATCCGAAGCAGTCTCCAGGCTCTAAGCTGTCAGCACAGAGCCCGACGCAGGCTTGAACTCACAAACTGCGAGATCATGACCCAAGCCGAAGTCGGTTGCCTAACCAACTGAGCCATCCAGGTGCCCTGAGAGTTAAACAGAATATAAAATCTCCATATAGCACAACAAAAATAAATATGTGGATTTAACAAAGAAAAAAATCCTTTACAGAAAAACAAAACTATAGGTACAAGGTCATTGTAGTGGTTAAATTGTCATCAACGTTTGAGGATACCTGGGTGGCTCATTTGGTTGAGCATCAGACTCTTGATTTTGGCTCAGGTCATGACCCCAGGGTTGTGGAATCAAGTCCTGTACTGGGCTCCATGCTGAACATGGACCCTGCTTGAGATTCTCTCTCTTTCTGCCCCTCTCCCCTACTCTCTCTCACTCTCTAAAATAAATTAAAATAATTCTCATCAACCTTTATCTTTCCCTGCATCCACGTCTTGTCTCTGGCCTCATCATGGGGAGAGTATACATCAACACTCCTAGCCATGCTTGGATCGATGTAGTGTGCATAAAAGTGATAGTCTGCAGTTGTAACCTTCAGTCTTAAGGCCTCAATTGTTTATATTTGCTCTCTTTCCCTGCGCTGTCACGATGTGATGTTCCATTGAGTAGCTGCTGTCCGATTAGCCTATATCTTTGAGCAACACATCTGAAGCACAGCTCTCCCCAGCTGACCTGCAGAACTGTACTGAGAGGTAGGTCTCCCTCATCCTAAAGCAGAGAGCTTCTAGAAGAAATAAATGCTTGTTGCTATATCCCACTTAGAGTTTGTGGTTGTTTGTTATGCAGTAAAAGCTTACTAATACAGACCACAAGAAAGTGGCCATTTCATCCTCATTTAGATACTAGGTACAATAAAAATGGAATTTCTGACCCTCCCATTAATTTGAAACCAGAAGCATAATATAGTTTGCACACGCTTGGAAGGACGTCAATATTTGGGTTGCTACCAAAGAATTGCACAAGGTATTAGATGTGATATTACTTCCCTTATTATAATAAAATAACGTAAGGAAAATATGTGCCAAGGAAATACTAACAGCAAGAAATTAAGATTGGCAAATGTTCATTTCAGTCAAAATATAATTCAAAACAACATGTATAAAATGTATAAGAGAAGTATATCATTAATATATAATATATATTACATATTAATTAAATATCATTAGTAAATAACTATCATTACACTATGTCTTGTGTGTGTGTGTGTGTGTGTGTGTGTGAGAGAGAGAGAGAGAGAGAGAGAGAGAGAAATTGAGGCAATTTTCTCTAACATAAGGGAGAAATCATAAGATTACCATCACAGATGCTGAAAAAATCTTTAACTCCAATAATCATTGTGATTTAGAAAAATATTCAAGGAGGAGTTGATGGACACAGACTAAGCATGATAAGATATGACAGCAGAGGGAGATGGTAGAACAGGAGGATCCTGGGTTCATCTCCCACAGACACGACAAAGCAATAACTGTATGTAACACACCTCATTCTAAAAACAACCTGTAGAATGGAAGAATAGATCGTTCAATGCTAAAGAGATAAAGAGAAGGCCACACTGAGAAGGATAGGAAGGACAGAGACATGGTTAGGAACCAAATCCCTAGAGCAACAACCCACAAGCAGGAGGGATATCACAAGAATGGAGGAGGGAAGGGATCAAGCCCCACACTGGGCACCCTCAGCCCTGGGGACCTTCATGGGGAAGACAAGCCACTATAATATCTGGATTTGAAAACTGGGGAGATTTAGCTCTGGGAGAGCCACAGGACTGTAGGAAACTGAGTCTCCACTCTAAAAGGTCCAGTGCATTGTATCACTCAGCATGAGACATAGCACATAAGCAGCATTTTAAAGAGTGCCTGGGTATACATGAAGATTTACTGACTAACTTTAGGATGTGTGCCTGAGAGGCAGGGACCTGCAGGAGCTTTCTCCAGGAACAGAAGTGCTGGTGGGTACCATTTTTCTTGCCCTCCTTCAGCCTAGTGGTCTGGAGGCATGTGAGAGCCAGTTCTGACACTCCATCTACCTTGCTACACTGCCTGCCCTGCCTGGTGTTCCCCCGCAGACCCTTGCCACCTAACCCACCTGCAAAAGGAAGCAACTGTCCAAAGCAGCTCCCACCCCACCACATCCAACAGGCAGCCTCAGTCAGGAACAGCATTTCCCTCAAAAGAACTGCTGCTTTGTGAGTGGAGCGAGTAACTTCACCCACTAGTGTGCTGGTAGTAGCTACAGCTAACTCAGGTGGGTCAGGAACTACCCCAACTGTCAGTATGCTGGCAGTGCTCATGGCCCAGCCACAACAGAAGATAGCATAAGCCTACACACGGGATGTCCCTGGATCACCTGGTTTTGATAACCAGGGCATATTGTGCTACTGAGCATCATGTGATGTCTTCTACATAAGGCCACCACTTTCAAGACTAGGAGACATAGCTTACCTACCGAAAATATAGTGACAAACATAGAAAGCTAGACAAAAGGAGACATAGAAATATGTCCAAATGAAATAACAAGCCAAAACTCCAGAAAAAAGAGCTAAACAAAACAGGACAAGGAATCTACACCCGATGAAGAGTTCAAAGTAATGGTCATAAAGATACTTACCAGACTTAAAAGAAGAATAAGTGAACTCCGTGAAAACCTCAACAAAGAGAAAGTATAAAAAAGAATAAGTTAGAACTGAAGAACACAATAATGTAAATGGAAAATACACTATATGGAATCAGCAGATCGGAGGATGCAAAAGAAGAGACAGGATAGTGGAAAGCAACCAAGCTGAACAACAAAAACAAACAAACAATTTTAAATGAGAATAGGTTAAGCAACCTTTGATAACATCAAGTACACTAACATCCCAGAAGAAGATAGAGAGAAATGGGGCAGAATATTTACTTGAAGAAGTAATAGCTAAACATTTCCTTAACCTAGAGAGGGAAACAAACATCCAGGTCCAGGAAGCACAGAAAGCCCCAAATAAGATGAACCCAAGGATGTCCACACCAAGAAACATAATAAATAAAATGGCAAAAATTAAAGATAAAGATAGAATCTTAAAAGGAGCAAGAGAAAAGCAAACTGTTATGTACAAAGTAAACCCCATTATGCTATCAGGTGATTTTTCAGCAGAAGCTTTGCAGGCCAGAAGGCAGTGGTATAATACATTCCAAGTGCTCAAAGGAAAAAAATCTACAAGTAAGAATACTTTAACCAGCAAGATTATCATTCAGAATTAGAGAAATAAAGAGTTTTCAAGACAATACCAAATTAAAGGAGTTCATCACTAAACTGGCTTTACAAGAAATGTGAAAGGGACTTCTTCAAGTGAAAAAGAAAAGGCCACAACTAGAAGTAAGAAAATTATGAAAGGAAAAAATTTCACTGGTAAAAGCAAACATACAGGAAAAATAGTAGCTCAATCACTTATAAAGCCAGTATGGAGATTAAAACACAAAAGTTGTAAAATCAATTATATCAACAAAAACCAATCAAGGGATACACAAAATAAAATTATGTAAAATGTGATATCTTATAAAACATGGAGGAAAGGAGAAAAATGCAGTGTTTTTAGAATGTGTTTGAACCTAAGTGACCATGAACTTAATATAGACTGCTATATATATATAGGGTGTTTTAGCTGAACCTCTTGGTAACCAGAAATCAAAGACCTATAAGAGATACACAAAAAATAAAGGGAAAGGAATCCAAGCAGAACACTAAAGAAAGTCATAAAATTCAAATGGAAGAAAGCAAATGAAGAAGAAAGGAAACAGAAGAACTATAATAACAACCAGAAAACAATGAATAAAATGGCAATAAGTGCATACCTATCAATAATTATTGTAAATGTAAATAAACAAAAACAAGACCCATATATATCTATATCTGTCTATAAGAGACTCCCTTCAGACCAAAATACTCAAAGACTAAAAGTGAAGGGATGAAAAACTCCATATTATATATATATATATAAACTCCATATTATATATATATATATATATACACACACACACACACATAAATATATATATATACATACATATATATGAAATACATATATATATGGAGTATATATATATTATACTGCATATAAATGGAAGTTAAAAAACTGGAGTAGCAATACTTACATCAGACAAAAGACACTTTAAACGAGGACTGTAACAAGAGACAAAGAAGGGCATTGCATAATGATAAAGGGGTCAATCCAACAAGAGGACATAAAAATTGTCAATATCTATTCACCCAATTCAGGAGGACCTAAATATACGAGCAAATATTTACAGACATAAAGGGAGGAACTGACAGTAAGACAATAATAGTAGGAACTTTAACACCTCAGGGCACCTGGGTGGTTCAGTTTACATCAATGGATAAATCATCTAGACAGAAAATCAATCAGGAAACAGTGGCTTTGAATGACACATTAGACCAGATGGACTTAATAGATATCTACAGAACCATCCATTCAACAACCACAGAATATATATTCTTTTTAGGTGCACGTGAAAAAGATTCTCCGGGATAGGTCACATGTTTGGCCACAGAACTAGCCTCAATAAATTTTGAAAGACTGAAGTCATATCATGTTTTCTGATGACAATAGTATGAAACTAGAAATCAATTACAAGAAAAAAAATGGAAAAAACACAAACCCAAAAGCTAAAAACCAACCAATGGGGTAACAAAAAATGAAAGAAAAATCAAAGATACCTAGAGGGAAATGAAAATGAAAATACAATGATTCAAAATCTTTGAGACATAGCAAAACAGTTCTAAGAGGGAAGTTTATAGTGATAACAGGCCTACCTCAAGAAAAAAGAAAAATCTCAAACAAGCTAACTTTACAACTAAAGGAATTTTAAAAAGAATAGAGCCAAAAGGAGGAAGAGGAGAAGAACAAAACCCAAAGTTAATAGAACAAAGGAAATAAAGATCATAGTGAAAATAAATGAAACAGAGACTAAAAATAAAAACTAAGAGCTGGTTCTTTGAAAAGATAAACAAAATTTATAAACCTTTAGCCAATGCATCAAGAGAATAGAATTCAAAATAAAATAAGAGAAGTTACAACTGACACAACAGAAATAAAAAGAATTATGAAATGACAATGAAAAACTATAACTCAACAAATTGGACAACCTAGACCAAAATTAAGAAATTCCTAGAAACACAGTCTTCCAAGACTGAATCAGTGAGAAATAGAAAATCTGAACAGACTTGATTACTAGTGACAAAATTGAATCAGTAATAACAAAAAAAAAATCACAACAAACAACAGTTAAAGACCATGTGATCTCACAGGTGAGTTTAAGCAAACATTGAAAGAAGAGTTAATACCACTTCTCTAAAACTATTCTTTAAAAATGGAAGATAAAGCAATGCTTCCAAGTTCATCCTGTGAAACCAGTATTATGCTGATATCAAAACCAGACAAAGACACCACAAAAAATAAATTACAGACCAATATCCCTGATGAACATGGATGCAAAACTTCCCCCAAATATTAGTAAATCAAATTCTACAACACATTAAATGGGTCATTCACCATGATCAACTGGGATTTATTCCAGGGATGTAAGAATGGTTCAACATCCACAGATCAATCAAAGTGATAGACCACATTAACAAGATAAAGGATAAAAACCATGATCATCTCAATAGATGGAAAAAAGCATTTGATAAAATTTACCATTTGTGATAAAAACTCAACAAAGTGCGTTTAGAGGGAACAAAATTCAACATAATAAAGGCCATACATGACAAATTCACAGCTAACATCATACTCAATGATGAAAAACTGAGATCTTTTCCTTTAAGATTAGGAATAAGGAAAGAATGTCCACTCTCGCCACTTATTCATCATAGTACTGCAAGTCCTTGCCATAGCAATCAGACAAGAAAAAGAAATGGGGCATTGATATTGGTAAGGAAGAAGTTAAGAAGTTACTATTTGCAGATGACATGATACTAGAAAACCCTTAAGACTCCACCAAAAACTTATCAGACTAATAAATAAATTCAGTAAAGTTGCATAGAATACAAAATACCCAGAAATTTGTATAGCATTTCTATACACTGATAACAAAGTGACAGAAAGAAAAATCAAGAAAACAATTTCCTTTATGATTGCACCAAAAAGAACATCTAGGAATAAACTTAACCAATGAGGTGAAAGGTCTGTACTCTGAAAACTATAAAATATCGATGAAAGAAATTGAAGGTGACAAGCAAATGGAAAGATATCCCATGCTTATGGATTGGAAGAATTAATATTATTAAAATTTCTACAGTACCCAAAGCAATCTGCAGATTCAATGAAATCCCCATCAAAATACCAATAGCATTTTTTCACAGCACAATTACAAATAATACTGAAGTTGTGTGGAACCATAAAAGACCCCAAATAGCAAAAGCAATATTGAGAAAGAAGAACAAGCTGGAAGTATCATAAATACAGATTTCAAGATATACTACAAAGTTGTAATAATGAAAAAAGGTATGGTACTGGCACAAAAACAGACACGTAGATTAATGGAATAGAATAAAAAGCCCAGAAATAAGTTCACATTTATATGAACAATTAATCTATGACAAAGGAGCCAAGAATATATGATGGAGAAAAAACAGTCTCTTCAATAAATAGTTCTGGGAAAACTAGACCATTACATCAAAAGAATGAAATTTGAGCACTTTATTACACCATACACAAAAATAAACTCCAAATGGATTAAAGACCTAAACTGAGACCTGAAACCATAAAATTCCTAGGAGAGAACTTAGGCAGTAACTTCTTTGATACTGGATGTAGCAATATTTTTTCTAGACATGTCTCCTAAGTCAAGTGAAACAAAAGCAAAAATAAACTACTGTGACTACATCAAAATAAAGAGCTTTTTTGGGGCGCCTGGGTGGCTCAGTCGGTTGAGCATCCAACTTCGGCTCAGGTCAGGATCTCACAGTTCGTGAGTTCAAGCCCTGAGTTGGGCTCTGTGTTGACAGCTCAGAGCCTGGAGCCTGTTTCAGATTCTGTGTTTCTCTCTCTTTGCCCCTTCCCTGCTCATGCTCTGTTTCTCTCTGTCTCTCAAAAATGAATAAACGTTAAAAAAAATTTAAAAAATATTTGTCACAACAAAGGAAAAAAATCAACAAAACAAAGAGGTAGCCTACTGAATGTGAGAAGATATTTGTGAATGATATATCTGATAAGGGGTTAATATCCAAAATATATAAAGAACTTATACAACTCAACACCAAAATAACCCCCAAAGAATCGGATTAAAAAATGGGCAGAGGACCTGAGTCGACATTTTTTCAAAGAAGACATACTGATGGCCAACAGACACTTGAGAAGATGCTCAACATCTCTAATCATCAGGGAAATGAAAATCAAAATCACAGTGAGATATCACACCTATCAGAATGGCTAGAATTGAAAAAACAAGAAAAAAGTGTTGGCAAGAATATAGAGAAAAAGCAACCTTTGTGCACTATTGGTGGGAATGTAAATTGGTACATCCATTGAGGAGAACAGTATGGAGATTCCTTAAAAAGTTAAATATAGAATTGCCATATTATTCAATAATTGAGGGAAGCATTTTGTAATGCATATAATTGTCAAATTACTATGTTGTACACCTAAAGCTAATGTTATATATCAACTACATTTCAATTACATGTGTGTGTGTGAGTGTGCATATACACCCCTCATTCCTACAGCCAATGTTTTCACTAAATGAGAAAACACTAAAGCCAAGCCATTTCTACTAAGGTCAAGAACAAAATAAACATACCTATTACCATCTCTACTATTTAATATTGTCCTGGAGGTTTTAGCCAGTGCAAATGGAAAGAGAAAACAATTAGAGACAAGAACTGGGAAAGATGATGTAAAAGTATCTATGCTAGTGGGTAATATGACAGCATACCTAGAAAACCCTAGACAGTTGATGATAAAACAAACTCAAGCAGTAAAAAAAACTCTCAGAGTATCAGGATATAAAATTAAACGTACAAAAATCAAATATTCATATATACAAACTATAAGTGATTAGAATATACCAAAGAATACATTTAAAATAACAAAGAAGATAAAATACGCAATAAAATCAACATGGGGGGGAGCTAAGAGGGCAGCATAGTAGGAGGACCAACTTGACTCATCTCTTGAACACAGCTAGATAAATGTCAAATCATTCTGAATACTCAAGAAATCAACCTGAGAACTGAAAGAACAAACTGCACTACTAGAGAGAGAGAAGAGGCCACGTTGAGGAAGGTAGGAAGTGTGGAGACATGGTTTGGGGGAGAAACGGATAATGGGAGCTGTGGAGGGGAGGGAGCCCTGGTCACGGAAGAAAGTAACAGAGAGTGGAAAGCACAGGGATACACACAAGGCGAACACTTCCCCAAAGCCATTGCCTGGGAAAATGAGAGGGGCTGAATTTCATGAATTTTTGCAACAGGTAGGGCTCAAAGACTGGAGTTTTAGAAGTCTCCAGGCTTGGTTGGTATAGAGACCTAAGGATGCTACCCTACTCCTGGAGAGGATGCAGGGAAACAAACCCAAGACAGACTGTGCAATCTGAGGATCACCTATGGGGGCCAGGGAGAGACTATTCGTACTTTTTGGATCCCATCTGTGAGAGATGGCATTGCCTCTCTGGGGACAAAAGAACCACCATTTCCCTCCCCCACCCCTCAGCATAGGTGCAGAGACACCTGTTGAGGGCAGCTAACTGGGACACTGGCTGTTGAGCCTGCTTGCTCTAAATCCCACGCCTTTGCACTCTGGCATGACTGCCCTTCTAGGTCATCAGTCCCAGTGCAGTGAGATCCTTTTCCCAAGGATGAATGCAGGTCCCTGCCACACCAGATCCCTGAAATTTAGAATTTTAAAAATTGGCAGGCCTGGCTAGGGTAGAGCCAAAGGTGTGCTGTGCTGCTCCAGGAAGGCAAGCAACCCAGAGACAGTGTAAAATCAGTGATCTGAAAAACGCCTGTGATACACGAGGGGAAATCATTCACTCCTCTGAAAATACTTCCATGAGAGCAGCAAGCACAGACTCCCCTCACCAAGTACAAAGTAGTGGGCTGGAGCCATTTTCCTACCCCACCCCTCAGCATGAACCAACTTCAGTGAATAACACTGGCTGCCTAACCTGCTTATAGCAAGTCCCACCTCCTGTGCTCTGCTGGTACTGCTTTGCCCAGACAAGTATGCGAAGGACCAGTGTAGTAGGCCCCTCCCCCAAAAGACCAGCACAAACCCCTGCACACACCAGGTCTACTGACCATAGGGTTCTGTAAAGCTTCACTTCTAGTAGAAATAGCATGAGGTCTCTTTTGGCAAGCAGACCAGGTCACACCTAGTTAAAACTTGCTACACTCTGACCATGGTCCAAACACTCCCCAGGGCCAGCAAAGAGAAACCTTGCAGAGGACTTGCCTGAGGGATAGAGCAGCCAAAACAGCAGCAGTGTGCACATAGCACATGCCAGAGACACTTCCTGAAGTGCTAGACCCTGGACATCATAGAAGTCCTTCTTCATAAATCCATTACTCTCAGGAGCAGGAAACATAACAGGCTTTCCTAACACACAGAAGAAGATGGAGACCCAGGAAAATGCCAAGCTGGAGGAATGCATCCCAAAAGAAAGAATAAGAAAAGGTCATGGGGGTGCCTGGGTGGCTCAGTCAGTTAAGCTTCCGACTTCAGCTCAGGTCATGATCTCACACTCCATGAGTTCGAGCCCCGCGTCAGGCTCTGTGCTGACAGCTCGGAGCCTGGAGCCTGCTTTGGATTCTGTATCTCCCTCTCTCTCTGCCCCTCCCCTGATCATGCTGTGTCTCTCTCTGTCTCAAAAATAAATAAAAACATTTAAAAATTTAAAAAAAAAAAAGAAAAGGTCATGACCAGGTATCTAATCGAAACAGATAAAATTAATATGCCTGATTCAAAACTTAAAGCAACAATCATAAAGATTATAGCTGGTCTTGAGAAAAGCATGGAAGACATCAGGAAGACTCTCACCACAGAGATAAATAGAGCTAAAAAAATGCAATCAGACCAAAATGAAAAATGCAATAACCAAGATTCAAAATTGACTGAATGTAATGACCACAAGGATGGAAAAAGCAGAGGAACATATAAGTAAGAAAGAAGATAGAATAATGGAAAATAATACAGCTGAGCAAAAAAGAGAAAGAAAAATTTTAGATCATGAAAGCAGTCAGTAAACTCAGTGACTCCATAAAGCATAATAATACTCATATCATAGAATTCCTAGAAGAAGAGAGAGAAAAGGGGGCAGAAGGTTTATTTGAGGAAATTATAGGTGAGAACTTCCTTAATCTGGGGAAGGAAACAGACATCTAAATCACTAGGCATAGAGAACTCCCATCAAAATCAACAAAAACAGGCCAACAATAAAGACATGCTGTATTTAAATTCACAAAATAAAGTGATAAAAAAAAAATACTAAAAGCAGCAAGACAAAGGAAGTGTCTAACTTAAAGGGAAGACTCATAAGGTTAGCAGCAGATCTCTCCACAGAAACTTGGCAAGCCAGAAGGGAGTGGCATGATATATTCAACCTGCTGAATGGGAAAAATCTGCAACCAAGAATACTGTAACCAGTAAGACTATCGTTCAGAATAGGAGAAAGAATTTCCCAGATAAAACAAACACAAACAAAAACAAAAACAAAAACTAAAGGAGTTTGTGATCAGTAAGCCAGCCCTGCAAGAAATATTAGAGGGGACTCTAGGTGGGAAGGAGAGACCGAAAGAGACAAAGACTAGAAAGTAACAGAGAAAATCTCCAGAAACAATGACAAAATAAGTAATAAAATGGTATTAAATACGTATCTATCAGTAATTACTTTACATGTAATTGGGCTAAATGCTCCATTCAAAAGACACAGGGTGTCAGAATGGATAAAAAAAAATAATAAGATCAATCTATATGCTGCCTACAAGAGACTCGTTTTAGACCTAAAGTCACCTGCAGATTGAAAGTCAGGAGATGGAGAATGATCCATCATGGTAATGGACATCAAATGAAAGTTGGAGTAACCATACTTATAGCAGACAAATTAGATTTTAAACCAATGACTATAACAAGAGATGAAGAAGGGACTGTGTCATAATTAAGGGGGTCTATCCAACAAGAAGATCTAACAATTATAAATATTTATGTTGCCAATTTGGAAGTACCCAAATATATAAATCTATTACTAATAAACATAAAGGAGCTCATTGATAATAATACAATAATAGAAGGGAATTTTGACACCCCACTTAAATCAATGGACAGATCATCTAAGCAGAAAATCAACAAGGGAACAATGTCTTTGAATGACACATCAGACCAGATAGACCACAGATATATTCAGAACATTTCATCCTAAAGCAGAATACATATTCTTTTTGAGTGCACATGGAAATTCTCCAGAATAGATAACATACTGGGTCACAAATCAGGCCTCAATAAGTACAAAGGGATATTGATCATACTATGCATATTTTTTTAAGTTTATTTATTTTAGAGAGAGAGAGATGGGGGTGAGGGGCACAGAGGGAGAGAGAGAATCCTTAGCAGGCTCTGAGCCATCAGCACAGAACCTGATATGAGGCTCAAACCCACAAACCACGAGATCATGACCTGCTGAGATCAACAGTTGGATGCTTAAATGACTGAGTCCCCCAGGTGTCCCTACCATGCATATTTTCTGACCACAATGCTATGAAACTTGAAGTCAACCCCAATAAAAATTTTGGAAAGACCACAAATACATAGAGGTTAAAGAACATTCTACTAAATAATGAATGGGTCAACCAGGAAATTAAAGAAGATATAAAAAGAATACATGATAACAAGTGAAAATGAAAACATGATTGTCCAAAACCTTTGGGATGCAGCAAAAGTGGTCATAAGAGGGAAGGATATAGCATAAAAAACCTAACTTTACACCTACAGAAAAAGACCAACAAAGCCTAAAGCCAGCAGAAGGGATATAATAAAGATTAGAGCAGAAATAAATGACAAAGAAAGAAAGAAACAAAAAACCAGTAGAATAATGAAATCAGGAGGTGGTTCTTTGAAAAAATTAATAAAATTGATAAATCCCTAGCTAGACTTATCAAAAAGAGAAAGAACCCAAATAAATAAGATCATAAATGAGAGAGGAGAAATAACCAATACCACAGAAATACAAACAACTACAAGAGAATATTATGAAAAATTATATGCCATGAAATCAATCTGGAAGAAACTGATAAATTCCTAGAAATATATAAACTATCAAAACTGAAACAGGAAGAAATAGAAAACTTGAACAGACCAATAACCAGCAAAGAAATTGAATGAGTAATCAAAAATCTACCAAACATTTAGAGTTAGGATCTATTCCAAAAAATTTCAAAAAAATAAAAATAAAAAGGGAGGAAACCTTCTGAACTCATTCTACAAGGCCAATGTAACCCTGATTACAAAACCAGACAAATGTTCCACTAGAAAAGAAAACTACAGGCCAATATCCCTGATGAGAATGGATGCAAAAAACTCTCAACAAAATACTAGCAAATCAAATCCATCAGTACGTTAAAAGAATCATTCACCACTATCAAGTGGGATTTATTCCTAGGCTGCAAGTGTGGTTTAATATTCACAAATCAATCAATGTGATACACTATATTCATAAAAGAAAGGATAAGAACCCTATGATTCTCTCAATAGATGCAGAAAAAGCATTTGACAAAGTACAACATCCATTCGTGATAAAAACCCTCAACAAAGTAGGGATGGAGGGACCATAACTCAACATAATTAAGGCCATATACAAAAAACACACAACTAATATCATCCTCAATGGGCAAAAACAGAGCTTTTCCTCTATGGTCAGGAACAAGACAGAGATAACCACTCTCACCTCGTTATTTAACATGTACTGGAGTCCTAGCCTCAGTAATCATGCAACAAAAAGAATAAAAGGCATCTAAATCAGCAAGGAGGAAGTCAAACTTTCACTCTTTGCAGATGACATAATACTCTATGTAGAAAATATGAAAGACTCCATCAAAAAATTGTTAAAATTGACACACAAATTCAGTAAAGTCGCAGGATACAAAATCATTGTACAGAAATCTGTTGCATTTCTATACACTAATAATGAAACAGGAGAAAGAGAAATCAAGGAATTGGCCCCATCTACCATTGCACCAAAAGTAATAAGACACCTAGGAAGAAACCTAACCAAAGAGGTAAAAGATCGGTACTCTGAAAACTATAAAACACTTATGAAAGAAAATGGAGATGACACAAATATCACTTCACACTTGTCAGAATGGCTAAAATTGACAATACAGGAAACAACAGGTGTTAGTGAGGATGCCTAGAAAGGGGAACCCTCTTATGCTGTTGGTAGGAATGCAAAGTGGTGTAGCCACTCTGGATAACAGTATGGAGTTTCCTCAAAAAGTTAAAAATAGAACTACCCTATGACCCAGCAATTGCACTACTAGGTATTTATCCAGCGGATACAGGTGTGCTGTTTCAAAGGGACACATGCACCCTGATGTTTATAGCAGCCAAAATATGAAAAGAGCCCAAATGTCCACTGATGGATGGATGGATGAAGAAGAGGTGGTATCTATGTACAATGGGATATTGCTCAGCCATAAAAAAGAATAAAATCTTGCCATTTACAAGAATGTGGATAAAGCTAGAGAGTATTATGCCAAGTGAAGTATGTCACCTAGAGAAAGACAAATACCATATGTTTTCACTCCTATGTGGAATTTAAGAAACAAAGCAGATGAATACAGGGGGGAAAAAGAGAGGTAACAGCAAACAGATCCTTAACTATAGAAAACTGGAGGGTTTTCTGGAGGTTACTGGAGGGGAGGTATGGGTAAAGTTGTTTATCAGGTACAAACTTCCTGTTGTAAAATAAATAAGTCCTAGGGATGTAATGTACAGTATGGTGACTATAGTTAACAATATTTAACAGTATAAATTTTATATATTTGAAAGTTGATAAGGGGTTAAATATTAAAATTTCTCATTACAGGGCAGAGGGTGGTCCAAATGGCAGCATAGAAGGACTCTGAACTCACCTCCTCCCATGGACACATGAAATGTACACCTACATATAAATCAATTCTTCCGAAGCAGAACTGAGGGCTAAACAGATTCTGCACAACAAATGGTAGAGGGGCCACACAGAGAAGGGTGGGAGAGACAGAGACAGAGTAACAATGGGAGCTCCACCCCTGATGCAGTGACCTGCTCTAAGGAGAGATATCGTTAAGGGCCCACACACAGATGTACGCAGCCCGAGGTACAGTGAAAAAATAGTGGCTTAAAGACAACTAGCCTATAAATGAATAAAGTCTATTTATCAACCCTAGAGTGTTGGTCAAACAAGCAGGGATCTGCCGAAACTCTGAGACTAAAGGCACTTGCAAGCACCATTTATTATGTTCCCTCTCTACCTTGATAGCACAGGTAGGAATAGGGTTTAGTAGCTCTAGCAAGCCTGCTAGGGCTTCCCAAGCATGCCCCTGGTCCTTGGCCCATACCAGCTAAAGCCAACCCCCAAGGTGACCCTGGCATGGTATGCACAGGACTCCTTCCCCTATGCCTGCTCCATCTGTAGCCATCTTGCCAAGGCAACCTTGGAATGGCCACTCTGCCCCCACCACCCTGGTGACCTAGCTGCTTGCCAGGGTGGCCCTGGCATGGCATACCCTGATACCCCTTCCTGACAGGTGCTTTTTCCAGTTCCAGTTGGCCTCTCAAAGCTTCCATACAATGTAGTCTACATAGGGGCTGCTCCTACAAGGCTATTCCTTCAGGGGGAAGAGGTAACTGTTCCACCTAATTCATAGAAACAAACACAGAAAGTCAAACAAAAAGAGGAGAAATAGGAATGCATTCCAAATTAAAGAAAAAAAAAGCCAGAAAATAAAAACCTCTGGTGGAATGGAGATAAGTAATTTACCTGAGAAAGAATTCAAAGTAATGGTCATAAAGATGTTCACCAAACTCAGTAAAAGAATGGACAAACACAGTGAAAAATTCAAGAAACAGAAAATATAAGAAAGAACTAATCAGGGTTGAAAAATACAATAACATAAATGAAAAATATACTAGTGGGAATCAACAGCAGATTAGATGATAAAGAAAAAAAGATCATTAATCAGGAAGGTAGAATAGTGGAAATCACCCAATCGGAACAGCAAAAAGAAAAGAAAAAATAATTTTAAAGAGTGAGGATAGTATAAGGGACTACTGGGACAATATCAAGTGTACTGACATTTACTTTAGAGGGGTCTCAGAAGGAGGAGAGAGAGAGAAAAGGGAAAAAACTTATCCAAAGAAATAATGACTTAAAACTTCTCCAACCTGGGGAAGGAAACAGACATCCATGTCCAGAAAGCTCATCGAGCCCCAAACAATATGAACCCATTTGAACTTTAGCAGCCAACAGCTTGAAATAGACTATGTATATAAGTCAATGTATATGAACCCCATGGTAGCCATATCAAAAACCTACAATAGATACACAAAACAAAGAGGCAGGAGCTCCAACAAAACATGAAAGAAAACCATAAAACCACAGGGGAATAGACTATGAGAAGAACAGAACAGAGAAGAACCATAAGAACAAGAAAACAGTTAACAAAGTGGCAATAAATACCTATCTATCAATAATTACTTTAAATGTAAATGGACTAAATGCACCAATCAAAAGACATAAGATAGCTAAATGGATTTAAAATAAACCCTAAGACCCATCATATGCTACCTACAAAAGATTCACTTCAGACACACAAAGTCACACAGTCAGACACACAAAGACTGAAAGTGAAGGAATGGAAAATTATATTCCATGCAAATGGAAACCCAAAGAAAGCTGTAATAGCAGTATTTATATCAGACAAAATATACTTTCAAACAAAGACTGCAACAAAAAGCAAAGAAGGGTATTACATAATGATAAAGGGGTCAATCTAAGAAGAGGATATAACATTTGTAAATGTTCATGCATCCATCATAGGAGTACAAAAATATATAAAGCAAATATTAGCAGACTTTTAAAGGGAGAGATTGAGAGCAATACCATAAGAGCAGGGGACTTTAACACCCCATTTACATCAATATAAGATCATTCAGAAAGAAAAATCAAAGAAACATTGGCCTTAAATGGCACCTTAGACCAGATGGAATTAGTAGATATATATAGTACATTTCATTCAGAAGCTGCAGAATACACTTTCGTTTCAAGTACAAATGGATCATTCTTGAGTATAGATCAAATATTAGGCCACAAAAGAAGTCTCAATAAATTTAAAAAAACAAATCATGTCAAGCATGTTTTATTTATTTTTTCTTTTATTTTCCCTTTTTCTATTCTCAAGTTAGTTAACATACAGTGTGGTCTTGGCTTCAGGAGTAGAATCCAGGGGTTCATCACTTACATATAATACTTGCTCATCCCAACCAGTGCCCTCCTTAATGCCCATCATTCACTTTCCCAACCCTCCCATTCCCACCAATCCTGTTTGTTCTCTGTATTTAAGAGTCTCTTATGGTTTGCCTCCCTCTCTGTTTTTATCTTATTTTTCCTTCCCTTCCCCTTCTCAAATTCCACATATGAGTGAAATCACGTGACATTTGCTTTTCTCTGACTTACTTCACTTAGGGTAATAATACAATCCAGTTTCATCCATGTTGCAAATGACAAGATGTCATTCTTTTTCACTGCTGAGTAGTATTCCATCTCTCTCTCTCTCTCTCTCTCTCTCTCTCTCTCTCTCTCTCACACACACACACACACACACACACACACCCCACATCTTAATCCATTCATCAGTTGACGGACATTTGGGTTCTTTCCGTAATTTGGCTATTGATAGTGTTGCTATAAACATTGGGGTACATGTGCCCCCTTTGAATAAGCATTTTTGTATCCTTTGAATAAATTCCTAGTAGTGCAATTGCTGGATTGTAGGGTAGTTCTATTTTTAATCTTTAAAAAAAATGTCTATTTTTGAGAGAGAGCATGGGAGAGGCAGAGAGAGAGAGGGAGACAGAGGATCCAAAGCAGGCTCTGTGTTGACAGCAGAGAGCCTGACGGAGGGTTCAAACTCACAAATTATGAGATCATGACCTGAGCTGAAATTGGATGCTTAACTGAGTGAGCCACCCAGGCTCCCCCTAGTTTAATTTTTTGAGGAAACTCCATGTTGTTTTCCAGAGTGGCTGCACCAGTTTGCATTCCCACCAACAGTGTAAGAGGGTTCTCTTTTCTTCATATCCTTGCCAACATCTGTTCTTTCCTGAGTTGTTAATTTTAGCCACTCTGACGGGTGTGAGGTGGTATCTCATTATGGCTTTGATTTGTATTTCCCTGATGATGAGCAATGTTGAACATCTTTTCATGTGTCTGTTGGCCATCTGGATATCTTCTTTGGAGAAGTGTCTATTCATGTCTTCTACCCATTTCTTCTCTGGATTATTTGGGTTTTTTTTCGGTGTTGAGTTTGGTGAATTCTTTATAGAATTTGGATACTAACCCTTTACCCAATATGTCATTTGCAAATATCTTCTCCCATTCCGTAAATTGCCTTTTATTTTTGTTGATTATTTCCTTCACTATGCAAAAGGTTTTTGTTTTTGTTTTATCTTGATGAGTTCTCAATAGTTCATTTTTGCTTTTATTTCCCTTACCTTTGGAGACATGTTAAGTAAGAAGTTGCTCTGGCCAAGATCAAAGAGGTTTCTGCTTGTTTTCTCCTGTAGGATTTAATAGTTTCCTGTCTCACATTTAGGTCTTTCATCCATTTTGAATTTATTTTGTGGTATAAGAAAGTGGTCCAATTTTATTCTTATTCATGTTGCTGTCCAGTTGTCCCAGCACCATTTGCTAAAAAGACTGTATATGTTTCCATTGGATACTCTTTCCTGCTTTGTTGAAGATTAGTTGGCCATACATTTGTGGGTCCAATTCTGGGTTCTCTCTTCTATTTCATTGGCCTATGTGTCTGTTTTTGTGCCAATACCATAGTGTCTTGATGTTTACAGCTTTGTAGTTGAGGCTAAAGTCTGGGATTGTGCCTCCCGCTTTGGTTTTCTTTTTAACATTACTTTGGATATTCAGGGTCCTTTGTGGTTCCATACAAATTTTAGGATTGTTTGTTCTAGCTCTTAGAAGAATGCCAGTGTGATTTTGATTGGGATTGCATTGAATGTGTAGATTGCTTTGGGTAATATTGAAATTTTAATGATATTTGTTCTTCCAATCCATGAGCATGGAATGTTTTCCCATTTCTTTGTGTGTTATTCAATTTCTTTTGTAAGTTTTCTATAGTTTTCAGCATACAGATCTTTTACACCTTTGGTATTTTATGGCTCTTGGTGCAACCGTAAATGGAATTGGTTTCTTGATTTCTCTTTCTGTTGTTTCATTATTGGTGTATAGAAATGGAACTGATTTCTGTACATTGATTTTATATACTGATTTTATATCCTGAATTCAGCTTTGCTGAATTCATGGATCAGTTCTAGAAGCTGTTTGGTGGAGTCTTTCAGGTTCTCCATGTACATGTACATCTCCATGTACATCATGTCATCTGTGAAAAGTGAAAGTTTGACTTCTTTGCCAATTTGGATGCCTTTTATTTCATTTTGTTGTTTGATTGCTGAGGCTAGGACTTCCAACACTCTGTTAAACAACAGTGGTGAGAGTGGACACCCCTGTCATGTTCCTGATCTCAGGGGGGAAGCTCTCAGTTTTTCCCCATTGAGGATATTAGCTGTGGGCTTTTCATATATGGTTTTCATAACGTTAAGGTATATTCCTTCTATCTCAACTTTCTTGAGGGTTATTAGAAAGGATGCTTTATTTTGTCAAATGCTTTTTCTGTATCTATTGACAGGATCATATGGTTCTTATCCTTTTTTATATCGATGTGATGTATCACATGGATTGATTTGTGGTTATTGAACCAGGCCTGCAGCCCAGGAATGAACCCCACTTGATCATGTTGAATATTTCTTTTAATGTAATGTTGAATTCTATTTGCTACTTGTTGAGAACTTTTGCATACAGCTTCATCAGGGATATTGGCCTGTAATTCTCCTTTTTTTTTAGTGAGGTCTTTGTCTGGTTTTGGAATCAAGGTAATGCAGGCTTCATTGAATGAATCTGGAAGCTTTCCTTCTGTTTCTATTTTTTGGAACAGTTTATGGAGAATAGGTATTAACTATGCTTTAAATGTCTGGTAGAATTTCCCTGGGAAGCCATCTGGCCCAGGACTCTTATTTGTTGGGAGATTTTTAATAACTGATTGAATTTCTTCTCTGGTTATGGTTCTGTTCAAAATTCCTATTTCTTCCTCTTTGAGTTTTGGTGGTATGTGAGTAATTAGAAATTTGTCCATTTCTTACAGATTGCCCAGTTTATTGGCATATAATTTTTCATAGTATTCTTTAATAATTGTATTTCTGTGGTGGTATGATCTCTCCTCTTTCATTCGTGATTTTATCTATTTGGGTCCTCTCTCTTTTCTTTTGAGAAGTCTGGCTAGGGGTTTATCAATTTTGTTTGTTTGTTTTTTTTTAAATCAGCTCTTAGATTCATTGATCTGTTCTATTGTTTTTTTTTAAATTCTGTATCATTTATTTCTGCCCTAATCCTTATTATTTTTCTTCTTCTGTTGGCTTTGGGCTTTATTTGCTGCTGCTTTTCTAGTTCCTTTAGGCGTAAGGTTAGGCTGTGTATTTGGGACTTATCTTGCTTCTTGAGATAGGTCTGAATTGCAATGTATTTTCCTCTTAGGACTGCCTTTGCTATATCCCAAAGTATTTGGACTTCCATGTTTTTGTTTTCATTTGCTTCCATAGATTTTTAAATTTCTTATTTAATTTCCTGGTTGACCCATTCATTCTTTAGTAGGATGTTTTTTAATCTCTATGTATTTGAGGCCTTTCAATTTTTTTTCATGTGGTTGATTTCAAGTTTCATAGCATTGTGATCTGAAAATATGCATTGTATGATCTCAATCTTTTTATACTTGTTGAGAGCTGTTTTGTGACCCAGTATGTGATCTATTTTGGATAATGTTCCATGTGCCCTTGAGAAGAATGTGAATTCTACTGAAATGTTCTGAATATATCTGTTAAGTCCATCTGGTACAACGTGTCATTCAGAGCTGTTGTTTCCTTATTGATTTCCTGCCATCTGTCCACTGTTGTAAGTGGAGTATTAACATCATCTGCAATTATGGTATTATTAGTACATTTGTTCATGTTTGTGATTAATTGATTTATATATTTGGGTGCTCTCATGGTGGAGGCATAAACATTTACAATTGTTAGCTCTTGATGAATGGACTCCTTAATTATCATATAATGTCCTTCTTCATCCTTTGTTATAGTCTTGTTTTAAAATGTAGTTTGTCTGATATAAGTATGGCCACTCCAGCTTTCTTTGGACTTCCAGTGGCATGATAAATTGCTCTCCGTCCCCTCACTTTCAACCTGTAGGTATCCTCAGCTCTAAAATGAGTCTCTTGTAGGCAGCATATATCTGGATCCTGTTTTTTATCCATTCTGATAACCTATGTCTTTTGATTGGGCATTTAGTCCATTTACATTCAGAGTAGGATTGAAAGATATGACTTTAGTGCCATTGTGTTATCTGTAGATTTTATGTTTGTGGTGATGTCTCTGGTTCTTTGTAGCCTTTGCTGCTTGCCACTCACAGAGTCCCACTTAGGATCTCCTGCAGGGTTGGTTTAGTGGTCATGAACTCCTTTAGTTTTTGTTTGTCTGGGAAAGCCTTTATCTCTCTTTCTATTCTGAATGAAAGCCTTGATGGATAAAGGATTCTTGGCATATTTTTCCTATTCAGCACATTGAATATTTCCTGCCACTCCCTTCTGGCCTGTCAAATTTCAAGACCCTTATATGTCTACCCTTGTAGGGTAAGGACCATTTGTCCCTAGCTGTTTACAGACTTCTGTCTTTGTATTTTGCCAGTTTCACTATGATATGTTGTGATGTTGACCTGTTTTTGTTGATTTTGAAGGGAGTTCTCTGTGCCTTTTCAACTTGGATGCCTGTTTCCTTCCCCAGATTAGGGAAGTACTCAGCTATAATTTGTTCAAGTAAACCATCTGCCCCTTTCTCTCCTCTTCTTCTTCTGGAACTCTTATGATACGGATATTGTTTCATTTTATGGAATCACTTAGCTCTCAAATTCTCCCCTCATTATCAGGGAATGTCCTTTCCCTCTTTTTTTCAGCTTCATCATTTCCTATAATTTTATCTTTTATTTTACCTATTCTCTCCTCTGCTTCTTCCATCCTTACTGTCACTGTATCTAGTTGACTTTGCATCTCATTTATAGCATTTCTTAATTCATCATGACTAGTTCTTAGGTCTGATATCTGCAGCAATAGATTCTCTGCTGTCTTCTATGCTATTTTCAAGCCCAACTATTAGTCTTATGACTGTTGTAAACAATATATATCTGAAGAATTTAGAATATCTATTTTGAGCCATTCTCTGGCTGTCATTTCTTCCTGAATTTTCTTTTGGGGAGAACTCTTCTATTTTGTCATTTTGTCTAAGTTTCTGTGTTTGTGTGTTTTCATAGCTTGTTATGTGTTCTGCACCTGTGAGTACTAATAAATTAAAAAGGGGTCATACACTGTCCAGGGCCTGACACTTGAGTTTTGACTGCTCTTACTGGTCAGTCCTCTGCAGAGCTCCTCCTTGCTTGTAGTGGTGGAGTGTTTGGACCTTCAACCAGGTGTGCTTTGATTTCATTGAAATAACCATGGAAAAAAAAAGGGAAGTGGGGGGAAGCTTGATCCTATACAAAGAGAAAAGTGAAAGGAGAAAAAGAAGACTAAGGAGAAAAAAAACTACACAGTAAATCCAGAGAAAGAGAAAGGAAAATAAAGAAGATATAGAAAAGGTTTAAAAGGAATAGAGTAAAAATGCCTGATTAAATAAACAAAAAAAAAACACAACAAGAAAAACAAAAAAAATGTATATTACATATATATGTGTGTGTATATATATATATATATATATATATATTGACCAAACACACACACACACACACACACACACACACACACGCATTAACCAAAAACAAATCAGAAACTATGAGCCTGATTCCAAAAGTAAAAAGAAGATGGTAGAAAGAAAAAGAATAGAGAAGAGAAGAACAGACAGACAAAATTAAAAAAAAAAAAACAACAGTTTTCTGTTGGTGCCTGGGATCAGTGGCTGTGCTGGTCTGGAGGAGAGGCCCTCTGGTTCAACCAGTGTCAGTCCTACTCCAGTAGATAAGCAGTTGTCAGGCACGGAGGTGGGGGGGGGTGTTTGGTGTAAGCAGTCCTACCTCTGAAGTCCCACCACGTTGGTGTTAGGGAAAAAAATGGTGACACCCCAGTATCTCCTCCCCAGAGCTGGTGTCTCAAATCACACTGTTCAGGCAGCGCTCACAGAATAGCACAGTCCATCAGCGCTCCACAGTGGCGCTCCACAGTGGAGAATCCGGCTCCACAGTTCTCTAGTGCCTTCTAGGTGCTCTGCTGGGATTCAAAATCCATGTCTTAAAGGACCCTGTGGACTCTGTTCTGGTGTACAGCCACTCTACTCTGCTGATAAAAGGCCCTTGGCTGGCATCTGCAGGGTCTTTGTTCTTGGGGAGGCAATAAACCCTCTTCTCACAGTACTTGAGGAAGGGGACTGTTCTCTCCCAGTGTGCCCCTGGGATTGTTACAACACCCTCGGTGGCTCCTTCCCCACCCTAGGCACGTACACACAGCTGCAGCTTCAGTCCAGAGAAAGTCATGCACTTTTAAAACTAGTTTTGTTGCAGAGAAAGTCATGAACTTTTGAAACCTCCAAGTTTCAGCTTCTAAGGCTGTTTGCAACATAGACATTGGCACTCTCTGTATTTCTTGTTCCCCACTCCGTGGTCCAGAGAGGTTTTCCTCTTGTGCTAACTAGATACCAAACCCTTATCTCTTTCTCTCCCTTTTGGCCTCCCCTCCATGCCTGTGCCATTTTATCTCCCTCAATTCACATATACACCTTGATCTTGCCAAGCTGTTTCTTTCCATCTGTGAAGATCCTTCTGCCACTCCATTGTGGGTGTTCCAAGTGATCTGACTTCAATATACCTGTGTTTGTGGGACGAGGAAAATTCTGGTCCCCCTACTTCTCCACCATCTTAATTCCTTCCTCAAGCATGTTTTCCGACCACAATGCTATGAAACTAAATATGAGTTTTAAGAAAAAAATGAAAAAAACAAAACAAAACAAAATCACAGACACATGGAGGGTAAACAACATGCTACTAAACAGCCAATGAGTCAATGAAGAAGTAAAAGAAGCAAAAAAAATACCTGAAGAGAAATGAAAATAGAAACACAACAATTCAAAATTTGGGGGACCCAGCAAAGACAGTTCTACAAAGGAAGTTTACAATAATAAACTTTTGGCTTACCTCAAGAAATAAGAAAAAATCTCAATCTAACTTTACACCTAAAGGAACTAGAAAAAGAAGAAACAAAGCCCAAGTTAGTAGAAGAAAAGACATACTAAAGATCAGAGTGAAATAGAAACCAAGTGAAATAGAGACCAAGAAAAAAAATAGAAAAGATCAATAAAACAAAACCTATTTTTTTAATTAAAAATTTTTTTAATTTTAGAGAGAGAAAGAGTAGGGGAGAAGGCAGGAGGGGGAGAGAGGGGGAGAGAGGGGGAGAGAGGGGGAGAGAGGGGGAGAGAGGGGGAGAGAGGGGGAGAGAGGGGGAGAGAGGGGGAGAGGGGGAGAGAGGGGAATAATCCCAAGCAGGCTCCATGCTGAGTGCATAGTCCAATGCAGGGCTCAATCCCAAGACCCTGGGATCATGACACAAGCCAAAATCAAGAGTTGGACACTCAACCAACTGTACCACCCAGGTGCTCCTTGTTCTTTGATTTTTAAAAAAGTTTTTACTTAAATTCTAGTTAGTTAACATACAGTATAATACTAGTTTCAGGTGTATAATATGGTGATTCACACTTCCATAAAACACCTGATGCTTATCACAACAAGTGCACTCTTTAAAAAATAAAAAATAAAATAACAGCTGGTTCTTTTGTGAGGATTTTTTGAGAAAGAGAGAGAGAGAGAGAGAGAGAGAGAGAGAGAGAGAATGAGTACAAGTATGGGAGGGACAGAGGGAGAGGGAGAGAGATAATCTTAAGCAGGCCCCATGTCCAGTGTGGAGACCAACACAGGGCTCAATCTCGCAACCATGAGATCATGATCTGAGCTAAAATCAAGAGTTGGATGCTTAACCAACTGAGCCACCCAGCTACCCCAAAAGCTGGTTCCTTGAAAAGAAGGAACCCCAAAAGCTGGTGTCTTTAAAATTGATAAACGTCCAGCAGACTCACCAAGAAAAAATAAGAGGGCCCAAATAAATGAAATCAGAAATGAAAGAGAAGTTAGAACTAACACAGCAGAATACAAACAATCATAGGACACTGCTACAATTATATGCCAACAAATTGGAAAACCTAGAAGAACTGGATAACTTCCTTAAAATGCACAGACTTCCAAGACTGAACAATGAATAGAATATCTGAATAGCTAGATTAGAAATAATTAGTTGAATCAGTAATTTTTAAACTCTCCAAAAGTCCAGGGCCATAAGCCTTCACAGGTGAATTCTACCAAACATTTAAAGAAGAGGTGATACCTAGTCTTCTCAAATTATTAAAAAGAAATTGAAGAGGAAGAACATCTCCAAAGAGGCCAGCATTACCCCAAACCAGATAGGGACACACACACACATACATGTTACATCCATGATGAACATAGATGCAAAAATCCTCAAGAAAATATTAGCAAACCAAATTCAAAAGCACATTAAAAAGCCTTTTATCCCATTGTCAGATGGAACTTATTTCAAGGATGCAAGGATGGTTCAACATCCATAAATCAACCAATGTGATATACCACACGCACACACAAAAGATAAAAATCATATGTTCATCTAAATAGATGCAGAAATAGCATTTGACAAAATTCAAATTCAAAATCCACTTATATACCCATTTTATTAAGAGTTTTTGCTATAAGTCATGTACCCCAACATAATAAAAGTCATATATGACAAACCCACAGCTAATATACTCAATGGAGAAAAGCCAAAAGCTTTTTCTCTAAGATCAGGAATAAGACAAGGAAGTCCTCTCCTCACTTTTATTCAACACAGTACTGGAAGTCTTAGCCACAGCAATTAGGCAAGAAAAAGATAAAAAACAAAAAACAAAAAATGAAAACAACTATCCTAACTGGAATTGGGAAAGTAAAACAGTCACTATTTGCACAGTAAATGAGACTATATAGAGAAAACCCTAAAGACTACACTAAAAAACCTATTAGAGCCTAATAAATGAACTCAACAAAATTGCAGGATGTGAAATTAACATGCAGAAATTGATTGCATTTCTAAACACTAATAATGAGTTATCAGAAAAAAAAATTAAGAAAAAAGTCCATTTGTATGGAATTGTATGAAAAAGAATAAAATATATGGGAATAAATTTAACAAAGGGGGTTAAGGACTTTTACTTGGAAAATATGACATTGATGAAAGAAACTGAAGTTGACACAAATAAATGGAAAGATATATCATGACCGCAGATTGGAAGAATATGGTTAAAATGTCCAATTTGCCCAGTGCAATCAAAGACTTAATCCAATCCTTATCAGGATACCAATATCATTTTTCACAGACATTGAACAAAGAATTCTAAAATTCGTATGGAAAAACAAAAAGATCCCAAATAGCCAAAGCAATCTTAAAAGAGAAGAATGAAGCTGGACGTCTCACACTCCCTGATTTTAAACTATACTACAAACCTATCATAATGAAAAGAGGATAGTACTGACACAGAAATAGACATATAGATCAGTGAAATAGAAAAGAGATCCCAGAAATAAATCCATGCATTTTAGTATCTATGACAAAGGAGGCAAAGATATATGATAGGGAGAAGACAGTCTCTTTAATAAATGGTGTTTGGAAAACTGGACAGCTGCATGTAAAAGAATGAAACTGGATGACTATCTTACACTATATACAAAAATAAATTCAAAATGGATTAAAAACTTGAATTTAAGACATAAAACCATTCAACTCCTAGAGGAAAACACAGGCAGTAAGCTTTTTGACATCCGTCCTAGCAATATTTTTTGAATCAGTCTTCTCAGGCAAGGACAAAAACGCTAAAACAAGCAGGATTACATTGAACTAAAAAGCTTTTGTATAGTGAAGGAAACCATCATCAAAACAAAAAGCAATTTACTAAATGGGAGAATATATTTGCAATTCATACATTTAATAAGGAGTTAATATAAAGAATTTATACAACTTAATATCAAAAAACCAAGTAATTAAAAATTGGGCAGAGGATTTGAATAAACAATTTCCCAAGAAGACACACAGATGGTCAACCAACACATGAAAAGGTGCTCAACATCACTAATCATCAGGGAAATGCAAATCAGTTATCACCTCACACCTGTCAGATTGGCTATTATCAAAAAGACAAAAAAAAAAAAAAAACCCAAGTGTTGGCAAGGATACGGAGAAAGGAACCCTTGTACACTGTTGGTGGGAATGCAAAACAATAGTGTCACTATGGAAAACAGTTTGGAGGTTCCTCCAAATATTACAAAGAGAGCTACTATATGATCCAGCAATTCCACTTCTGGGCATTTATCTGAAGAATAAAAAAACACCAATTCAAGAGATATATGCACCTCCTATATTCATTGAGGGACTATTTTACAATAGCCAAGATGTGGGAGCAACCTAAGTGTTCATCAATAGATGAGTGGATAAAGAAGATTTGAAATGTGTGTGTGTGTGTGTGTGTGCGCGCGCGCGTGCGAGCGCACGCACGCTGGAATATTACTCGGCTATAAAAAAGAATGAAATGTTGCAGCACCGTGGATGAATCTAGTGGGTATTATATTAAGTGAAATAAGTAAGACAGAAAAAGACAAATACCATATGCTTTCACTTCTATGTGAAATCTAAAACAAAAACAAAAAACAAAAAAAAAAACAAAAAACAAAAAGCAAAGAACAGAAATGCCTGCCTGGCTTGGTCAGTAGAGCATGCGACTCCTGATCTTGGGGTTGTTAAGTCTGAGCCTCATGTTGGGTGTAGAGATTACTTAAAAATAGAATATATATATATTTTAAAAACAAAGAACAAAATAGAAAAAGACACATATATACAGGAAACAGACTATTGGTTACCAAACTGTCTAGGGCAAGTGAAATAGGTGAGGGGGATTAAGAAGTACAAACTTCCTGTTATAGAATAAATATATCATGAAGATATAATGTGCAGCATAGGGAATAGTCAATAATGTTGTAATCGCTTTTGTACGGTGATAGATGTATTGTAATAACTTTTTTATGGTAAATAGATTAATCATGGGGATCATTTTGTAATGTATAAAAATATCAAATCACTATGATATACACCTGAAACTGATTATATATATATATATATATATATATATATATATATGAAAACATTATGCTGTACATCTAAAATGAATGCAATATTATGTCACTATATCTCAATTTACAAAATAAAGAGCATACAAATGAATAAATATGGCAATCAATTAAAACTTGTTAAATAAAATAAGAAATCTAAAGTTCATACTAGTGATAATAAACTAAGAAACAAACTTCCAGTAAAATGTAAAAGGAATAATAGAGATAAAAAATAACCATTTGTAAAAATCATAGAAATAATTGAATCAAACAAAAATCATCAATGGATGCTAGAACTTGTTGTTGAAAGTTTGAAAAGGATAGTCACTAAGTATCTACCCACAAATTACTAATTACAAATCAGGAAATGGTAACTTTACAGTTGTGGAATCTGGCAGACATGACCAGTATCAGTCAGGGTTCAACCAGAAGAGCAGAGAAGGAGCTGAGTTTCTGAACCAAAGGGCTGAGCTCTCTCCACAACAAAACTGGGAAAGTTTAAGGGAAGAAAGAAAAGAGAATATTCCTCATAGGACCTTGACTGGAGCCAGACAACAAGCTGCTTCACTGATCCACAGGGGCAGAGACTCATGCCTTCTACTGCTTTTGAACCTTCCACCTTAAGGCAGATAAATATAAGCCAATTTACAGAGGCAAGAGACAGAACTGCACACCTATGAAGGACCAGCATTCAGAGAGAAGAAAGAATAAGCAAACATTCAGAATAAATCCTTTACTAATTACAACAGCTAGAAAAGACAGACAACAGCTTGAGCCCAAGAATAATTAGGATATCCCCCAAAATATCTCCTGGGACTAACAATATGGTTTGTTGAGCTAAAAATTTACAATAAATGTACTTGAGGGTAGTGTAAGACTATAGGATGGGATGGCCTAGAAAATCAAGTCAAAGAGGTATCCCCAAACTTAGACATATTATATTAAAAGATGGCATACATTCCAGTAAAATTCTTGAACTCCAGGAACAAGATAAATCTTATAAACTCCCAAAGAGAAAGATCAAGTTATTTTCAAAGGGTAAATAATGAGACTTGTGTCAGACTTCTCACCCATAACACTGGAAGCTAGAGGGAAGGGTTAATAGCATTAGTAGCATTGACAGTCAACTACAAGGACTAGGGCCTAAGAACCTTAAACTCAGGCAAGATAATGATTTGCTTGTCAGAGTGAAAGAATGATATTTTCAAATACGCAGGATTTCAAAGATCACACCGCACACATAATAGATTTAAGGATAATATTTGAGGAAATGTTCTAAACTAAACAACAAATGAATCAGAGATTTCATGGTAGAATATGATGAAGATAAAGCAGAAAGAAAAGAATGTACAATAAATTTTGATCTCTTTCCTTCTCTTTCTCCTTCTTTAACAATCCTCATCATATATGTATACATATATGATGTATACAATCATAATCTAAATAGATTATAATCATCTCTGGGAATATACTACTGGCAGTGACATAGAGACAGGATACTCTTGTACACTTTTTATGGCAGTATGCAGTATTGCAGCCTTTTCTGAATGCCATCTGACTAATTTGTTAAAATGTAAAGAACGCATATCCTTCTACTGCAGGTTTCCAAACCTTAGAATCTAGTACATAGATATAAAAGCACAAATATGTAAGGCTAGGTTTACATACATGTATGCACAACTGATTGTCATCACTGAACACTGTAATGACCATACTATTTGTGTACAGCTGGCATCTGTTCTATTTGAGCTAGTGAAATTTCTGGCTAGTTGGGTTCCATGTCATACTGATTTCTACTATTTCTAATATCACTCCAGGATATATACACACATACTGCCAGAAATTAAGGTGATTATTAGCAGCATGCCAACAGTAGACATTATTACTCGGATTTCTGGAAGTATATAGAATGAGAGCAGGGGAGGGGCAGAGAGAGAGGGAGACACAGAATCTGAAGCAGGCTCCAGGCTCTGAGCTGTCAACACAGAGCCCAATGCAGGGCTCGAACTCATGAGCCTTCGAGCTGTGAGATCATGACCCGAACCGAAGTCAGCCACCCAACCAACTGAGCCACCCAGGTGCCCCTCCATTGATCTATTCTTACTTTAGCTTTCTATTTCTTTCTTTTTAGGTCAAATTTTTGGTAATTAATATTTTCATGAAATTTGTCTATTTATTTTGTTACTACAAGTCTGGACCTTAATAACATGAATATATGAGGGGATACATGTATATATAGAGTTGTAGTCGCAAAAAAAAACCCTGCAGGTAATTTGAGTGTCCATTAACAGAGGATGAATGGTCAAATAAATGATACATCCATGTTATAAAATATTTTGTGGCCATTTAACAGTTTTATACTATTTATAAAAAACAAGGTAAGTAGTTGTAGCAGAAACTGCTAATAGCCAACTCATTATATTCATTCTTCCCTTCCTCCACTTCCTCTATATAATAGAATTATATTATTATACTAGCATGTGTTTGAGAGTAAGTGTGAGGTGTGTGAGTGTCTGAGAGGGGGCAAGCGTCTGAGAGGGCCTATGTGAGTGCAAAATGGATCCAGTTAAACAATTATACATTTTAGATGCCTTGAGTGAGAAGTGGTCATGTCACTAGGTTCTACTTAATGATAATGTAGGAAGAAGTTGTTGGATAGACTTTATGAGAAATAGCTCCAAAAATTGTGAGGCATCTTCTGCTTCTGCCAATTAATGAAATCTAGAATTATGCTCCCACCATAGACAATTAGAACACTGGAGAAAATCTTTTTTAGAAAAGTTTTTCAGACATTGGAAGCTCAGAACTGTAATCCCTGAGAGAAAAGAAATCATTGAAGTCATGGAACACCTGGGTGACTCAGTCAGTTAAGCATCCGACACTTGATTTTGGCTTAGGTCATGATCTCACAGTTCATGGGTCTGAACCCCACATCAGGCTCTCTGCTGACAGTGTGGAGCCTGCTTGGGATTCTCTCTCCCTGTCTCTCTGCCCCTACCCATTCACATGCTTTCTCTCTCTCTCAAAAATAAAATAAATATTAAAAAAAATTTTTTTAAAGAAGAGGCAGATTATATATATATATATATATATATATATATATATATATATATAATATATATATGTATATGCTATATATATATATAGCACAGATAGGAAACCCAAGCAAATCATGGAAAATTGTTGTGTTAAAGAAAAAAGAGATGACAGTTCAAAGAATCATGATTTTTTTTGCATAGAACACCTGAGAGGAGGGACACACACATAGAAAGAGTTAAGGAATCAATAGCTGAATAAAAATTTGTGTATTGTAGGGCAAACTTCCATGAGTCTGGGAAAAACTAGATTCCAAATAAACAACAGTGGCTAGGAAAGAGACAAACAATGTTGATAGGTAACTCTGGGTTGGAAATCATTGTAGCAAGTAGAAAGATGGAGAAACCTTACTGAGTACACAGGGCATTCAGTAGAGACCTCAAAAAAAAAAAAAAGCCATGCCTTAGAAGAGGGGTCAAGTTAATCCTAGAGCAAAACTACTGCAGACTTGCCCTGAAAGAACATTAAAATAAGTCCTAAAAGAACCAAATTGAACATGAGTAATTTAACTACTGGTGAGAACTAAGTTCAATAATCTTTAAAAACAAAATAAAAAAACCCAACAACCAACAATGTGTAATTTACAATGCTCAGCTCCTAATAAAAAGTATTATACATAGGAGAAGAAAATATTACCCATAACCAGGAGAAAAGTCAGACAAGAGTAACAAATTCAGAAATGAAAGAGATGATAGAACTAGCAGGCAAAGATGTTAAAAGAGATTATAAATATACATTCAAAGAATGTGAAAGAAACAAGCATAATAAGGAGAGAAGCTGGAGATTTAAGTATGAATGGAACTCCTAGGGATGACAAAATGACAGAAATGGAAATTTTATTGGATATGGTCACTAGTAGGTCAGAGACTGCAGAAGAAAATATCACTAAACTTGAAGACATAAAAATTGAGTTTATCCAGAATGAATCAAAGAGAAAAAAAGACACCCTCTCCCAAAAAACTCTCAGTAATTTGTGGAACAATGTTGAAGTTACAGTGTCTCAAAAAGAGATAAGAGAGAGATCTTATCTGCCTCAGTCAGAAAGATATTTGAAGGCAGAAAAATATTTGAAGAAATAATGGCTTAACAGTTTCTTTTGGGAAAGCTATAAATACATAGAATGAAGAATCTCAATGAACTCTAAGACATAGACATAGACACACACACACACACACACCAAACAACCCCAAGGCATACCACAATCAAATTACCACAAATTAACCAACTAGAAAAAGACACTACACATTTATAGGGACAACTAGAAAAAGATCTTGTTTATATAGGAAAAGATAAGAATTTTTACAGACTTTTCATCAGAAATGCTCTAAGTTAAAAAAACAATGGAACAGCAACTTCAAGTGCTAAAAGAATAAAACTCCTTTTCTACATAGAATTTTCTGTCCAGTGAAGTTATCCTTCAAAAATAAGACTAGGGGAAGAGGGGCTATGATGGCAGAACAGTATGAAAGTTATTTTTGTTTCTTGTCCCTGAAATGCAGCCAGATCAATACTAAACCATCTTACACACCTAGAAAACTGATTTGAGGATTAACACAACAATCTACACAACCTGAACCACAGAACTCGGCAGATACATGGCATGGAGAGGTGAACTGGGGGAGAGAGAGAAGCCACGGAGGGCAGGGAGCTGTTTTTTCTTGTAGAGAGAGGACAGAAACCGGGGGGGAAAGTATGGAAAAAGCACTCTCCCCACCCTCCACCCCCCCAGAAAAGCAGCTGGAGAGAAAGTGGAAAAGTGGAAACAGCTACAGGGACTGAACAAAAAAGGGAGAAAGGAGAAAGGAGAGGGTTTAAATTCCATTAAAACTCTATAAACACAGGGAGCAAAGAGTCTGAAACTCCACAGCTCAATACCTGGCGGTACTCTAGTGGGAAGGGCGATCCCCAGGAGCAGAGAGCGAGGTCCAGGGGTCCTCAGGCCACATGGGGAGAGGTAGTTCCCCTGCTGAGAGGACATTCAGTAGAGGCGGTGTGGCCTCCCCACAGGCAAAGGCCCCAGTGGACCCTGGAGAACAACTGTATTTGCTAGTGCTGGAACAAGGACGATAAGGGGGAAGCCTGGTGTCAGACATGTGTTATGATTTTCCATAAACCCTGAAACACTGCTGCTAGATGATCACGAGAACTTTTTCTGGGGTGGGCTGGCACCCAGCTACAGCCTCTGGGCATTGGCAATAGCATGGCCCCATGAACGTGCCTGGGGGCTGGCTGGCACCCCAACCATTGGTCAGCAAGACCCTCCCCCAGAGGGTCAGAATGGGTCAAAGCCACAGTCCCTCAGAAGTGAGGGGTCAGGAAACATAGCCTCATTTGAGATAATACTCAGGAGGGAGGTGCTCCCTGGCCAACTGATGGTTTGGTCACAGACAGTGTAGAAGAGGGGAGTGGACAGAAGCCAGAGACAAAGGACGGGTGCTTGATTGCTGGTAGGCAAGAGCACAGAGTTCTGATACCTGAGACTGGGTAGCTGGGTGATACCATTTTCACCCCTCCTGTGCATGCACATAAATGCCTACATGCGCCAAAGCAATCCACCCTAGCCAGCTGAGCAGCGCCATCTAGTGGAGAAAGGAACCGTTACACTAAACCTTGCCCAACTGGGCCAACAGAGCTCCTGACAAACACAAATCTCTCCACCTGCTTTGTTTACAGACTGTAAAGTGCTACATAGCTTGACTTCTATGGGAAACCAGATGTAATTTCAATCATACTTCACTCTGTTCACCAGTCCTTTTATTCAATTTTTTTTCTTTTTCCTTATTCTTGACTACAGAAAGAGAAAAAACCTATTTTCCATTTTTGTTAACAATATTTTTCTTTAATTTTTTTCTACTATATTTTTACTTTTTTTTTTTCAACGTTTATTTATTTTTGGGACAGAGAGAGAGACAGAGCATGAACAGGAGAGGGGCAGAGAGAGAGGGAGACACAGAATCGGAAACAGTCTCCAGGCTCTGAGCCATCAGCCCAGAGCCCGACGCGGGGCTCGAACTCACGGACCGCGAGATTGTGACCTGGCTGAAGTCAGACGCTTAACCGACGGCGCCACCCAGGCGCCCCTATTTTTACTTTTTTAAATAAATTTTTAAACTCTATTTTACTTTCATCATTTCATTTTACTGTATTCATTTTTTCAAAAATTTCAAACTTTCCCTTCCCCCCTTTTTCTTTTTCTTTTTGTTTCTTGTCTTTCCCTTTTTTCTCTAATTTATCAAGCTTCTTTTAACAACCAGACCAAAACATACCTAGGATCTAGCATCATTTATTTGATATCTTTGTGTTGATTTTTTAATTTTAATTTTTTTTTACCTTATTAATTCCTTTTCTTCCTCCATAATGACAAAACAAATGAATTCACACCAAAAGAAAGAATAGGAAGAAATGACAGCCAGGGACTTAATCAACACAGATACAAGCAAGATGTCTGAACCAGAATTTAGAATCACAATGATAAGAATACTAGCTGGGATTGAAAACAGATTAGAATCCCTTTCTGAAGAGTTAAAAGAAGTAAAAGCTAGTCAGGATGAAATAAAAAATGCTATAACTGAGCTAAAATCTTAAATGGATGCCACGGTGACAAGGATGGATAGGGCAGAGCAGTGAATCAGCGGTATAGAGGACAAACTTATGGAGAATAATGAAGCAGAAAAAAAGAGGGAGACTAAGGCAAAAGAGCACAAAATAAAAATTAGAGAACTCAGTGACTCATTAAAAAGGAATAACATCAGAATCATAGGGGTCCCAGAAGATGGAGAGAAAAAGGGGTAGAAGGGTTATGTGAGCAAATCATAGTGGAAAACTTTCCTAACCTGGGGAAAGACACAGACATAAAAGTCCAGGAAGCACAGAGGACTCCCATTAGATTCAACAAAAATTAACCATCAACAAGGCATATCATAGTCAAATTCACAAAATACTCAGGCAAGGAAAGAATCATGAAAGCAGCAAGGGAAAAAAAGTCCTTAACCTACAAGGGAAGACTGATCAGGTTTTCAGCAGACCTATCCACAGACACTTGGCAGGCCAGAAAGGAGTGGCAGGATATATTCAATTTGCTGAATCAGAAAAATATGCAGCCAAGAATTCTTTATCCAGCAAGGCTGTCATTCAAAATAGAAGGAGAGATTAAAAAGTTTCCCAAACAGGGGCACCTGGGTGGCTCAGTCAGTTAAGTGTCTGACTTTGGCTCAGGTCATGATCTCACGGTCTGTGAGTTCGAGCCCTGCGTCAGGCTCTGTGCTGACAGCTCAGAGCCTGGAGCCTGTTTCAGATTCTGTGTCTTCCTCTCTCTCTGACCCTCCCCCATTCATTCTGTTTCTCTGTGTCTCAAAAATAAATAAAAATGTTAAAAAAATTAAAAATTTCCCAAACAAAAATTAAAAGCAGTTCATGACCACTAAATCCGCCCTGTAAGAAATTTTAAGGGGACTCTCTGAGGGGAGAAAATATGGGAAAAAAAACAAAAACAAAAAGACCAAAAGCAACAGACTAGAAAGGACCAGAGAACACTATCAGAAACTCCGACTCTACAGGCGACATAATGGCAAAAAATTCATATCTTTCAATACTTACTCTAAATGTCAATGGTCTAAACACTCCAATTAAAAGACATAGGCTAACAGAATGGATACCAAAACAAGATCCATCTATATGCTGTTTACAAGAGACCCGCTTTAGACCTAAAGACACCTTCAGATTGAGAATAAGGGGATGGAGAACCATCTATCATGCTAATGGTTGCCAAAAGAAAGCCAGAGTAACCATACTTCTATCAGACAATCTAGATTTTAAGATAAAGACTGTAACAAGAGATGAAGAAGGGCATTATATCATAATTAAGGGGTCTATCCACCAAGAAGACCTAACAATTGTAAACATTTATGCTTCAAATGTGGAAGCACCCAAATATATAAATCAATTAATCAGAAACAAAGAAATTCATTGATAATAATACCATAATAGTAGGGGACTTCAACACCCCAATTACAATAATGGATGATCATCTAAACAGAAAATCAACAAGGAAACAATGGTTTTGAATGACACACTGGACCAGATGGACTTAACAGATAGATTCAGAACATTTCATCCTAACTCAGCGGAATACACATTCTTCTCCAGTGCACATGGAATGTTCTCAGAGAACAGATCACATACTGGGAACACAAATCAGCCCTCAACAAGTACAAAAAGGTCGAGATCATACCGTGCATATTTTCAGACCACAATGCTATGAAACTTGAAATCAACTACAAGAAAAAATTAGGAAAGACAACAAATACTTGGAGACTAAAGAACATCCTACTAAAGAATGAATGGGCTAACCAAGAAATTAAAGAGGAAATTAAAAAATACATGGAAGCAATGAAAATGGTAACACCACAGCCCAAAACCTCTGGGACACAGCAAAGGCAGTCATAAGAGGGAAATATATAGCAATCCAGGCCTTCCTAAAGAAGGTAGAAAGGTCTCAGATAAAGAGCTGGAAAAAGAACAGGAAATAAAACCCCAATAAAACCTGTCTATTTCCAGAAGACAGGAAATAATAAAGATTAGAGCAGAAATCAACGCTATCAAAACCAACAAAACAAAACAAAACAAAATACCAGTAGAACAGATCAATGAAACCAGGATCTGGTACTTTGAAAGAATTAACAAAATTGATAAAACACTAGCCAGACTGATCAAAAAGAAAAAGGAAAGGACCCAGATAAGTAAAATCACAAATGAAAGAGGAGAGATCACAACCAATACAGCAGAAATACAGACAATAATAGGAGAACATTACAAGCAATTATACACCAATAAAATGGGCAATCGGGAAGAAATGAACAAATTCCTAGAAACATATAAACTACCAAAACTGAAACAGGAAGGAATAGAAAAATTGAACAGACCCATAACCAGTAAAGAAATCGAATTAGTAATCAAAAATCTCCCAAAAACCAAGAGTCCAGGGTCAGATGGTTTTCCAGGGGAATTCTATCAAACATTTACAGAAGAGTTAACACCTATTCTTTTGAAGCTGTTCCAAAAAATAGAAATGGAAGGAAAACTTCCAAACTCTTTCTATGAAGCCAGCATTACCTTGATTCCAAAACCAGACAAAGACCCAACTAAAAAGGAGAATTATAGACCAATTTCCCTGATGAACATGGATGCAAAAATCCTCAAAAAGATACTGGCCAAACAGATCCAACAATACATTAAAAAAATTATTCACCACAACCAAGTGGGATTTATACCTGGGATGCAGGACTGGTTCAATATCCACAAAAACAACTAACGTGATTCATCACATCAATAAAAGAAAGGACAAGAACCATGTGATCCTCTCAATAGATACAGAGAAAGCATTTGACAAAATGCAGCATGCTTTCTTGATAAAAAAAAACAACCCTCAAGAAAGTAGGGATAGAAGGATCATACCTCGAGATCATAAAAGCCATATATGAAAGACCCAATGCTAATATCATCCTTAATGGGGAAAAACTGAGAGCTTTCCCCCCTAAGGTCTGGAAGAAGATATGGCTGTTCACTCTCACCACTGTTAGTCAACATATTTTGGAAGTCTTAGCTTCAGCAATCAGACAACACAAAGAAATAAAAGGCATCCAAATCGGCCAGGAGGAGGTCAAACTTTCACTCTTTGCAGATGACATGATACTCTATATGGAAAACCCAAGATTCCACCAAAAAGCTGCTAGAACTGATCCACGAATTCAGCAAAGTCACAGAATATAAAACCAATGCACAGAAATTAGTTGCATTCCTATACACCAATAATGAAGCAACAGAAAGAGAAATCAAGGAATTGATCCCATTTACAGTTGCACCAAAAACCATAAAATACCTAGGAATAAACATAAACAAGGAGGTGAAAAATCTATACACTGAAAACTATAGAAAGCTGATGAAAGAAATTGAAGAAGACACACACACAAAAAGGAAAACTATTCCATGCTCCTGGATTGGAAAAACAAATGTTGTTAAAATGTCAATATTACCCAAAGCAATCTACATATTCAATGCAATCCCTATCAAAATAACACCAGCATTCTTCACAGAGCTACAACAAACAATCCTAAAATTTGTATGGAACGAGAAAAGACCCCGAATAGCCAAAGCAATCCTGAAAAAGAAAACCAAAGCTGAGGCATCACAATCCCAGACTTCAAGATGTATTACAAAGCTGTAATCATCAAGACAGTATGGTACTAGCACAAAACACACTCAGATCAATGGGACAGAATAGAGAACCCAGAAGTGGACCCACAAATGTATGGGTCCATCTTTGACAAAGCAGAAAAGAATATCTAATGGAATAAAGACAGTGTCTTCAGCAAATGGTGCTGGAAAAACTGGGCAGCAGCGGAAAAATTAACCCAGACCACTTTCTTACACCATATACAAAAATAAACTCAAAATGGATGAAAATACCTAAATGTAAGACAGGAAGCCATCAAAATCCTTGAGGAGAAAGCAGGCAAAAACCTTTCACTTTGGCTGCAGCAACTTCTTTCTGAACACATCTCCGGAGGCAAGAGAAACAAAAGCAAAAATGAACTATTGGGACCTCATCAAAATTAAAATCTTCTGCACATTGAAGAAAACAATCATCAAAACTAAAAGGCAACTGATGGAATGGGAGAAGATATTTGCAAACGACATATCAGATAAAGGGTTAGTATCAAAATCTATAGAGAATTTACCAAAGTCAACCCCCCAAAAAACAAATAATCCAGTGAAGAAATGGGCAAAAGACATGAATAGACACTTCTCCAAAGAAGACATCCAGATGGCAAACAGACACATGAAAAAATGTCCAACATCACTCATCATCAGGAAAATACAAATCAAAACCACAATGAGATACCACCTCATACCTGTCAGAATGGCTAACATTAACAACTCAGGCAACAACAGATGTTGGCGAGGATGCGGAGAAAGAGGATCGCTTTTGTACTGCTGGTGGGAATGCAAACTGGTGCAGCCACTCTGGAAAACAGTATGGAGGTTCCTCAAAAAATTAAAAATAGAACTACCCTATGACCCAGCAGTTGCACTACTAGGTATTTATCCAAGGGATACAGGTGTGTGTTTTTTAAAATTTTTTAACATTTATTTATTATTGAGAGACAGAGAGACACAGAGCATGAGCAGGGGAGGGGTAGAGAGAGGGGAGACACAGAATCTGAAGTAGGCTCTAGGCTCTGAGCTGTCAGCACAGAGCCCGACGCAGGGCTCAAACTCGGGAACTGTGAGATCATGACCTGAGCCAAAGTTGGTTGCCTAACCAACTGAGCCATCCAGGTGCCCCCAGGTGTGCTGTTTTTAAGCGACACATGCACCCCAATATTTATAGGAGTGCTTTCGACAATAGCCAACGTATGAAAAGAGCCCAAATGTCCATCGATGGATGAATGGATAAAGAAGATGTGGTATACACACACACACACACACACACACACACACACACACACACACACACACACACAATGGAGTATTACTCGGCAATCAAAAAGAATGAAATCTTGCCATTTGCAAGTACATGGATGGAACTGGAGGGTATTATGCTAAGCGAAATTAGGGAAAGACAAATATCATATGACTTCACTCATAAGATACAAAACAGATCAACAGAAGGGAAGGGAAGCAAAAATATAAAAACAGGGAGGGGGACAAAACGTAAGAGACTCTTAAGTATGGAGAACAAACAGAGGGTTACTGGAGGGGTTGTGGGAGGGGGGATGGGCTAAATGGGTAAGGGGCATTAAGGAATCTACTCCTGAAATCATTGTTGCACTATATGCTAACTAACTTGGATGTAAATTAAACAATAAATAAATTTAAAAAAATAAAAATAAAATGCCCCCAAAAATAAATTTAAAAAAAAAGACTAAAAAACTTTCTTTCCTAGATAAACAAAAGCTGAGAGAATTCGGCAGCAGACCTGTGCCACAAGAATGTTAAAGGAAGTTCTCCGGACTGAAGGAAAATGTTACTTGTAAACCTAAATCTACACAAAGAAATGAAAAATGCTGTAAATAGTACCTATGTGGGTATATAAAAAAGATTTTTTCCTTCATCTTTAATGTCTTTAATGTCTTTAATGTCTTTAATAGGTAATTGATGATTAAAAGGAAAACAATATAGTGTGGTTCATGATATGCAGAAATAAAATATATGAAAGTAAATAATACAAAGGACAAGAGAGGAAAATATTATTTATACTACTTTAAGGGTTTCAAATTATATATGCAGTGTTGTGTTATTTAAAGGTAGATTGTAACAAGTAAAAGATGTGTATTTTAACTTTTTTTTTAATTTTAGAGAGAGGGCATGAGTGGGGGAGAAGGGCAGGGGGCGGGGAAAGAGAGAGAGAGAGAGAGAGAGAGAGAGAGAGAGAGAATATCTTAAGTAGGTTCCATGCTCAGTGCATGGCTTAGCCTCACACAGGGCTTGATCCCACAACCCTGGGATGAAGACCAGAACCAAAATCAAGAGCTGGATGCTTAACCGACTGAGCCATTCAGGTCCCCACAAAGATGTGTATTTTAAATTATACAGCAGTGCTGGCAAATGGAAGTATGTGAGCCACATATATGACATTTTCTTTTAGCCACATTAGAGATGTAAAAAACAAATACAATTAGCTTTAATGATTTATTTAATTTAAACCAATGCATTAAAAATATTATCATATTGTTAGGTAGAAGCTAGAAATGAGTAGTGGAAGAAATGCCCTGAGAAAACTTCATCCCTTGACCTTCAGGGTTTCAGAGTCCTATTAGAAGACTGGGGGCACAGCATCCTGGACCTCGTGGCTTCCAAAACCCTGGGACTAACAGACCAGGAGCCACAGGTGTGGAGCACTCAGTCTTCCACCTCTGACCTCTAGTAACCCCTCGACTCATAATGTATTTGCATTGTGGGTATAGCCCACCTGATGGGGAAAGGCTGCCATGACTGTTCCGGTGTAAACCAAAAACTCCCCTTCCCAACCTGTGGAAGGAGTCCCCCAAATGATTGGAAGCAGCCGCCAGCAGAGACAACCCTGTCCATGATGCAAGACCCCACTCACAGAAAAGGAAAGGACCCATGTAGCCTTAGGGAAGATGCCATCTTTGGGCCTGCCTGCTCTCCCACCTTTAGAATGTACTATTGTTTTAATAAAGTTGCTATCTGCTTTCACTTTGGGCACCGATCTCTAATTCTTTATTGCCTCGGTGCTAACAGCCAAGACACAACGCTTTTTGTACTGACAATTTCAATATGCAATCGATACAAAGGATTATTAATGGGATAGTGTACATTCTTCTTTCATACTAAGACTTTGAAATCTGGGTTGATGGGGGGTGGGAGGCAGGGGAGGGTGGGTGATGGGTATTGAGGAGGGCACCTTTCGGGATGAGCACTGGGTGTTGTAAGGAAACCAATTTGACAATAAATTTCATATATTGAAAAAAAAAGACTTAGAAATCTGGTTATGTATTCCGCTTTCAACACATCTCAATTCAAATGGTGAATCTCCATTGGAAACACACGATCTGTATTTGGATTTAATAAAATGTACAGTTGAAAAATAGATTCCCATAGCTACATTATTCGAAACATAAAGTTTTCCAATAACTGAATCACTTTTTAAAACTTCATTAAAATGAAATACATTGGACTTGCAGTTTCAGCCCCCAAAAAGAAAGAAAAGTCGGAGCTTGGAAATGGTCACTCTCATTCTTGCAATAAAATAAAAGCTAAACAAATCAGTGAAAGTCAGTGACTTCTCTCGGACCCATTAGAGTTGGAGTGGCAGTGCAAAGTGCCACGCCAAGATGTGGAGAGAGGCAAATACAGACAATCACATTTAAGCTCTACTTACCTGGAGCACAAGTCTCTGCAGCCAAAAAATTACGAGTCAAAGCTCTATTCATTCCCTTTGGTGGGAATAGCTCCACTTCTTTGGGAATCAGCAGCCAGTCTTTCCTACTATGGGACGACCCCCCTCTACTCCTTCAGACTCACCCTTGGGCTGTGTTCTTAAACGCTGGAACAAACTTGACTCCTAGGCCTGAGGAAAAACATCTCATCTTGTTTCCTGGCCTCAGTGCAAACTCCCAGATCAAGAGGTGTGGCCCTTCAACAGAACTCTTTTGTTATAATACTATTTTCCACCTTGACCTCCTTTGCCAGAACTCCTCCAAATCATTGGAAGTCCTACGTGTACAAGCCTTCATGGCATTGTCCCCAAACCCTGACCTCCACAAAAACCGTAGCTTGTGTCTTGCTCAGTTTAGTGGTCCTAAATCAGGACCCTGACCTAAGGGCCTCTTGCAGAATGTGTTTGACCACTAACCAAGCTAATAGCCCCCCTCCCAACATATTAGATGACTCTCACTTTCCTCATCCTAATAGACCCAGGATACTCTTGTTGTATGTGGGGGCTACTCCCTCATTTATTTCCCAGGTTAATTGGGACCAACTGTTTCTGATTAGTCTACCTCAGGATGGGGACTTTAAGGAATATTCCAAGCAGCTGCCAAAGCTTCTTTTGTTTTGGGGAAGTTCCTGGTCTTCTCTGGCCTGACCTGGATTGCCTATTTTTACTTGTTGGTGAAAAAACACGATGTCTGCTCATCTGTCTAAGCCAACCAACTTTAGAACCAGGAATCCTCTTTCTCTTCCTTCTGGGTTTTTATCGGCCTTCAGCCTTGCTGGTAGCACCTCGCCTCTTCTTCCCCCCACCCCCCTCTCTTCCTGTTTCTGCACCACCTTGGGTGCGGCTGGCATAACTGATTCCTATACCATCCTGGGTGTCCCCGGTGCCTTTGGCTCCTTCTTCTACCCTTGCTGTCAAGGAGTAAAGAGCACCCCCTAGACTTATACTACTTCAGATATCCCCACTGGTGCCCTAGGTAAAAATTGACAGAGGAACAAATTGACCTTTAAGTGGACACAGGTGGAACATAATTCGGTATTTAAACTAATTTAAGTTTGTTGGTTTAAGTAAGATAGGAATGTCTCTAAAATTATCAGCATTATGGGGCTCCTGGGTCAGTTAAACATCTGATTTCAGATCAGGTCATGATCTCAAAATTCGTCAGATTGAGCCGCAATGGGCTCTGTACTGACAGCACAGAGCCTGCTTGGGATACTCTCTCTGCCCCTCGTCCACTTGCAGTCTCTCTCTCTCTCTCTCTCTCTCTCTCTCTCTCTCTCTCTCTCTGCCTCTCTCTCTCAAAATAAATAAACATTAAAAAAAATAAAATTGTTAAAATGATCAGTATTAAGTATGAAATGTTTATTCTACCTAGGTTTACTGAAGGTCAAATAAGCTTGTGTTATCTCTGTTGCAATTTGTTAGCAAAACAATGACTAAAATGATGACTAATTTGGGGGCATCTGGGTGACTCAGTCAGTAAAGTGTCTGAGTCTTGATTTTGGCTCAGGTCATGATCTCACAGTTCATAAGTTCGAGCCTTGCATCAGGCTCTGTGCTGACAGCATGGATCCTGCTTGGGATTCTCTCTCTCTCCCTTTCTCTGCCCCTTCCCCACTTGTTTTCTCTCTCTCTCTTTCTTTCTCTCTCAAAAATAAATAGATAAACATAAAAAATGATGAATAATTTTGTCTGTTTTTTTTTTTTTGAGAAAGAGAGAGCGTAAGCAGGGGAGGGGCAGAGAGAGAGGGAGACAGAGAATCTGAAGCAAGTTCCAGGCTCTGAGCTGTCAGCACAGAGCCCAACGCGGGGCTCGAACTCACAGACCCAGACCGTCAGTTCATGACCTGAGCCAAAGTTGGATGTTTAACTGACTGAACCACCCAGGCACCCCTCAAAGTCTTTGTTAACCTGAAACTTGAAAGTGTTTTTGGATGATAAATTGGATTTAATTCATTGGATATTTAAGTCTTTTCCAAATAAGATAAAATACTGAAGGATTGATCACTAAACATAAGGTTTATCTGCTTTTGACTTCCTATAGCAGAAAAACTAAAGGTATTTAGGGTCTGTTGTGTTTAATTGATTCACAAATTTGCCCTCTAAAGAATTCTGATGTAACAGGTCACAATTGGTTACTACTTAGTTTCCACTGGAGACTAAGGTTTCTAAGAGCTAAAATTCTGCTAAATGCAACTAAGAGTGATGGAAATAAGGGAAGCAACTCTGTATGTAGGAAAGCAGGAGATGTGTAAAAAAGGTCTAAGGAATGGGAATACGTTTTTGTTAAAGGAAAAAGAAAATAAGTTTGTCCTAAAATGAGACTAGTTGTTGGGAGGAAAAATGGCTTGGGACAAAATCTGCATGCAAAAGAAAGTTGTGGAAGGTTTGTGAAGGGAAATCTTTGGAAAGGAATTTTTTGTGTGTGGTGAAGATGGGCTAAGATTGAAATGAATGGATTTTAAAAATACACTGGTATAAGATTGAAATTCTGCTTTTTCTCTGATGAACAGACCAAGTTTTCTTGGATTGTTGGTTTGCTCTTGATAAGAAAATGTAAACAAAGTTTTTTCCCTTTTATCTGCCTAGAAAACCAAAGTTTCTATGTTTTGTCTTTATCAGCTCTTTGATGATCTGTAATCCTATTTAGGCATGTGATTTTAGACTTTCTAGGGTTTTAGGGGTACCTGGGTGGCTCAGTTAATGGTCTGACTCTTGGTTTCAGCTCAGGTCATGATCTCACGGTTCATGGGATTGAGCCCTGTGTTGGGCTGTGTGCTGACAGTGCAGAGCCTGCTTGGGATTCTCTCTTTCCCTCTCTTTCTACCCCTCCCCCATGCCCTCTCTCTTTCTCTCAAAAGAAATAAATAAACTTAAAAAAAAACTTTCTAGGGTTTTAACAAATTTGCCCAATATTTGAATTGTAAATGAAGTCTCTTGGACTAATTAGGCTTGTTTATTTGGTATGTTATGTTCTGGTATAAAGTCTTCACTTCATATTCTGATTATTGAAGTGTTGTGTGCAAAGAATTAACTGAATTTCCTTGTCAATTGCATCACAATGAACTCTTATATCAGATCTATAACAATGTCCATTTCTTTTTTTTTTTTTAATTTTTTTTTTCAACGTTTATTTATTTTTGGGACAGAGAGAGACAGAGCATGAATGGGGGAGGGGCAGAGAGAGAGGGAGACACAGAATCGGAAACAGGCTCCAGGCTCCGAGCCATCAGCCCAGAGCCTGACGCGGGGCTCGAACTCCCGGACCGCGAGATCGTGACCTGGCTGAAGTCGGACGCTTAACCGACTGTGCCACCCAGGCGCCCCACAATGTCCATTTCTGAGGGTTTTTTGTTTTGCCTTTTATAATTGTTTTGATGCTCTTGAGAAACGTGTTTAATCTTCCAGGAGATTCATAAGAAGGACTTTTGTTTGTGACAAATATGGTATTTGATATCTTTAAGATCATGAAACTGAGATGGGTAAGAATTTTCAGAAATAAAAAGCTACATTCAAACTAAATAAGAGTTAGTAAAATGGGACTAAATGAGTTGAGGAAGATGATTATAGTTTTGTGACTCTTGCTTGAAACATTGCTGCTTCTCTAGTGTTTGCTCTTTCAGATTAAGGAAACTTTCTCTTAAGGAATCTAGGATTTCAAGAAATGTGATAAACTATTCATTTGTAACAAATTGAAGTACTGAACTTTTCTCTCTCACCTGAACTCTCTGAAATTCAAAAAATCTCAGTAAGTATTTTTTTCTTCCATGGTAAGTATAATCATTTGTGTAAGTTCAGTAAGAATCTATTCTCCTTCAAACAATCCTAAAATTTGTATGGAACCACAAAAGACCCCGAATACACAAAGTGATGTTGAAAAAGAAAACCAAAGTGGGAGGCATCACAATCACAGACTTTAGCTTCTACTACAAAGCTGTAATCATCAAGACAGTATAGTATTGGCACAAAAACAGACACATAGATCAATGGAATAGAATAGAGAACCCAGAAATGGACCCACAAATGTGTGGCCAACTAATCTTTGACAAAGCAGGAAAGAATATCCAATGGAAAAAAGACAGTCTCTAACAAATGGTGCTGGGAGAACTGGACAGCAACAGGCAGAATAATGAAATAACACCATACACAAAAATAAACTCAAAATGGATGAAAGACCTAAATGTGAGCCAGGAAGCCATCAAAATCCTCAAGGAGAAAGCAGGCAACAACCTCTTTGACCTCCGCTGCAGCAATTTCTTGCTTGTCACATCTCCAAAGGCAAGGGAATTAAAAGTAAAAATGAACTATTGGGACCTCATCAAGATAAAAAGCTTCTGCACTGCAAAGGAAGCAATCAAGAACACTAAAAGGCAACTGACAAATGGGAGAAGATATTTGCAAATGACATATTGGATAAAGGGTCAATATCCAAAATCTGTAAGGAACTCACCGAACTCAACACCTGAAAAACAAATAATCCAGTGAAGAAATGGGCAGAAGACATGTCTTTCCAAGAAGACATCCAGATGGCCAACCGACACATGAAAAAATGCTCAACCTCACTCATCATCAGGGAAATACAAATCAAAACCACACTGAAATACCACCTCACACCTGTCAGAGTGGCTAGAATTAATAATTCAGGAAACAACCGATGCTGGCGAGGATGTGGAGAAACAGGAACCCTCTTGCACTGTTGGTGGGAATTTAAACTGGTGCAACCACTCTGGAAAACAGAGTTGGGGGGGTCCTCAAAAAATTAAAAATAGAACTACCCTACAATCCAGCAATTGCACTACTAGGTATTTATCCAAAGGATACAGGGGTGCTGTTTCGACAGGATACATGCACCCCAATTTTTCTTGCAGTGCTACTGACAATAGCCAAAGTATGGAAAGAGACCAAATGTCCATCAACTGGAATGGATAAAGAAGATGTGGTTTATATATACAATGGAATATTACTTGGTGATCAAAAAGAATGAAGTCTTGCCATTTGCAACAATGTGGATGGAACTAGAGTGTATTATGCTAAATGAAATAAGTCAGAGAAAGACAAATATCATGACTTCACTCATGTGTGGAATTTAAGATACAAAACAGATGAACATAAGGGAATGGAAGCAAAAGTAATATAAAAACAGAAAGGGAGATAAACCATAAGAGACTCTTAAATATAGAGAACAAACTGAGGGCTCCTGGAGGGGCACTGGTTGGGGGGATGGGCTAAATGGGCAAAGGGCATTAAGGAGGACACTTGTTGGCATGAGCACTGGGTGTTATATGTAAGTGATGAATCACTAAATTCTATTCCTGAAATCATTATTACACTATAGAAACAAAAAAGGAATTGAGGTTGACTTTATGAAACATGAAGTCAATAAAGCTCTTTGGAAATGTTGGCCTGACATATTGCTTACAGAATTCCCAGCAGCCTCACCAGGTGAGTAAAGAAGGTCACTTCCTGGCAGGTATAGGAACCTCAGGATATTTTGGGGCCTCGAGAAGAGGAATTCGCCCGATCTACAGATATAACAGGCATATCTGATGGCAAGTATTTGTTTGGATTCTGGCCTAGAAAGGCTACTAAAAGTTCAATCAAGGGGCACCTGGGTGGCTCAGTCAGTTAAGCATCTGATTCTTGATTTCAGCTCAGGTCATGATCTCAAGGTTCGTGGGACTGAGCCCTGCATTGGGCTCTGTGTTGACAGGGAGGAGCCTGCTTTGGATTTTCTCTCTCTCTCTGCCCCTCCCTCACATGTGCTCATTCTCTCTCTCTCTTTCTCTCTCCAAATAAATAAATAAACATTAAAAAATAAAAGTTCCATCAATATTTCTTATAAAAGTTCCAGCAAAGCAGATTTTAAAAGGTCTATATGATCAATCACTATTCTTGCTAGCTTATGTAAATAATTAGGCCAAGTTTGTTAAATATTGAACTTGTTTTTCATAAGAATTTGTCTTGATTTGGCTATCTCTGGAAATAAAGGTGATTTTAGAGAGAAAAATTGTTTCAATAACACACCTTTGTGGATGTTAAAGTCTAGTTCTGGTTGTCTTTGAATGTTTATTGTGTGCCTACGCTACACAACTTGTGGTAAACTTCAGAAAAATTGCCACAATAGCTTATGTATAGACAGTTTTCATGTTTGTTATTCTGTGGAGATAGATAACATGACCTCTTGGGTATATGATTATTTGAACAGCTGGGAAATGACATGGACTCCCCAACAATTGTATAATTCAACTAGCACTTGACCAATTCTGTGTGGCTGGAATGACACAATTGCTCCTTAAAAGCCAAAGTGTACCCCCCTCCATGGAGTTAACTATGTACTTATGAAGATAATGGATGGCCTCACTTTCCTTATGATTGGATTGGATGATGCACTTGGTGATACCCACATTCCCAGACAAGTCGTCTTCTGTTTGCCAGTGATTCCTCATAATTAGGATATTGTTAAGGCTAAACATCAAAAGGGGATTCTTTTGTTCCCCCAAATTTTATTTAAATTCTAGTTAGTTAACATATAGTCTATATTGGTTTCAGGAGTAGAATTTAGTGATTCACCACTTACCTATAATACCCAGTGTTCATCACAACCAGTGCCCTCCTTAATACCCATCATCAATTTAGCCAACCCCCACCCACCTCCCTCCATTAAACCTCAGTTTGTTCTATATAGGTAAGAGTCTCTTATGGTTTGCTTCCCTTTTTTTTTCCTCACTTCCCATATGTTCATCTATTTTGTTTCCTAAATTCCACACATGAATGAAATTACATGGTGTTTGTCATTCTCTGACTGACTTGTTATGCTTAGTATAATGTACTCTAGCTTCATCCATGTTGTAGCAAATGGCAAGATTTCATTCTTTTTGATGGCTGAGTAATATTCCATTGTGTATATATACCACATCTTCTTTATCTGTTCATTAGTCAATGGACACTTTGGCTCAAAGAGGGCTTTTTGATGGTTTTATCCCTTAGCCATTACTTGTCCTAGAAGCCACCTCTATTGATGTAAAATTACAAATAGAATCTTTAGCAAGCATACAGGAGTCACCTTTAATCAAACCCAACTTGTAGTCACCCACAAATTTAAAAGGTAACCCTCTAAAATCAAATGGCCCTTGACTGCAGCTCAAGGAATAAACTATGCTTTATTAAAACAAAATGTTATGTATATACTCCAGATTACCACAAAAATGTGACAGGGTTACTAAAAGACTTAAATACTCAAATTGGTGCTTTAAAGGATTCCTCCCTTTCCTTTAGTGATTGGTTAAACTCCGGGAGTGGAGGAGGATTTTTGTCAGCTATCAAGGGACTCTTATTTGGGCTTCTTTTTCTTTTTGTTATTCTGATTATGTTTTCCTGTTTTCTCCCACGTATCTCCACCTGGTGGCGAGATTCCTTCACTGCCATATCTTCAAGCCGACGGATGATCCTTTCTACCCGGAAAATTCATACGTGTGGTCTACCTTGGATTCAGCTGCCTCTGCCTTTTCTAATTCCTCCATATAAGTTCCCCCACTGACCAATTTTGACCCATAGGGAGGGACATCCTACACCACTATTCAGCAAGAAGTTACAGAAGGACAGACCTTCCACTCTCAGCAACCTTCAAGATTTAAGGGTCAAAATTGTTCAGGCTTCTTGTAGGCAACAGGCTTGAACAGTGGAAACTTGAGCAAGGGGAAAGGGCCCACAGCAACCACTTGGCTGAATACAGACATGCCCGTCAGGTGACTCACCTCAAAACATCCACAGGCCCTAACTGACCAATGGGTTACTTACAGCCAGGCACAGCTACCAGAAAGGGGAGAATTTCATAAATCCCCATACTTCCTCACCTTCCCCTTCAAATACCTACTGCCTCATTGTAGACAGTCTCTCCTCTGCTATCCTGCCTGCCGCTCCTTTCCGGTGTATTCAGTAAGCTTCTATCACCTTTGTTTTGTCTCAGGTGAATCCTTTCACTGCACCACATTTGGGGGGTCCCCATCTGATCTAAGGGACACACACTAAATGGTTATTTTGATGAATTGGTGGAGGCTGGGTGTGATTTAGTAGGAGAAGCAGAAACTCCTGGGGCCGCAGTCTTAAAGGTGCCTCTCCACTTTTCCGTGGGTCACAATCCTCCAAAACTCCACCAGGTTTTCATAATGAAGAGCCTGAGAAAAAATGTCCTCAACGCTCTGGCAGGGGGAAGGGAGAAGTAGCCATTGGAATGTGCCCTGAGCATTTACTATAATAAAGGTCTAGGGGCACCTGGGTGGCTCAGTCAGCTGGGCGCCAGAACTTCGGCTCAGGTCATGATCTTGTGGTTTGTGAGTTCGAGTCCTGCGTCTGGCTCTGTACTGACTGCTCGGAGCCTGGAGCCTGCTTCGGATTCTGTGTCTCCCTCTTTCTCTGCTCCTCCCCTGCTCATGCTCGGCCTCTCTCTGTCTCTCAAAAATAAATAAGTGTTAAAAAAAATTAAAAAAAAAAATAAAGGTCTACTCTCCCAGGACATTTTATCAAGGGACAATTACCCAACTCCAGCCATCTTTAGCCTTCCTCCACCACCTATACAGAAGCTAAAAAGCAGTTGTTGGCATTACAGTCTAGAAACACTGGTCCACTAAAAGGCTGAGATTTAATCACAAGTTTATAGAATGTTTCTCCTCCTCTGCACTTTGCCATCACATTAATAGAGCTTCAGAATAATAACAGTAGATTATAGTTGAAAGAGCTACAAGGTAGAGTCAATATTTAAGGAGGAGACAAAAACAAGGACAGTGGAATCTGAACCTTCTGGCACCTGTAACTACAGCAAACATGAAGCGGCCCAAATCCTAGCTGGAATAACATAAAACGTCACACTAAAGGCCTTTTACTTCAGTTCCTATACCCATCCATAGGTCTGGCTTTCAACAAAAATTAGAAAGCACACTAAAACACACGCATGCACACACATACACACACAATGAAAAACAGTCTGAAAAGACAAAGCATGTCTCGTAACTAGACTCAGGTATGACACAGATTTTGGAATTGTCAAACAGGGAATTTATTTGTTTTAGGGAGATATCAAGAGCGAGCAGGGGAGGGGCAGAGAGAGGGAGAGACAGAATCCCGAGCAGGACCCACATGGTCAGCGCAGAGCCCGATGGGAGGCTTGAACTCACGAACTGTGAGATCAAGACCTGAGCGGAAATTAAGAGTCAGACGTTTAACCGACTGAGCCACCCAGGCACCCCTCCAATACTTTTAACTGTTTAACTACTCTCAGTTAACTATTCTTATCATCTTTGGGAAGCAGGGATTACTTGTATTTTACGTTTTGAGAAAACTGTTAAGATAAGGGCCTCCAGTACACCGTAGACAAGAAATCCAGCTCTCTCCCACATGGCCTGTACTTAGTCTATGAATCTCCACCACTCAGTCCCCATGCATTTGTTAGTACCCACTTCCTTGTCCTCTGCCAATCCCATGGTGGTTTTGTAGGAAAATGGAGCATCGTTTCCTGAGGCTGTGAACTGTGCATCTTTCTTTGGCTTTAAAATATCAGGAAAAAAACCCCAAAACACCAGGCATGTAACAATAGCGATCCAGCAAGCTACGGAAAGGAGATTGCACCTACAGAAATCTCGGGCGACTCTGTCTTTTCCTTCTTCTTTCTTGGTCCTGCTCGGAGTTGTCTCGTTGGCAGGCAGCCGCCTGTGAAATGTGCACATTTCAAAGCAAATGGCTCCAGGAGCTCATAATTGCTGCCAAACGTGTGTGGATTTTAATAGCCCATTTTCATTAGCCTTGTGTGAAATCACCTGTCTCTGTGTTGTTACCCAACTTAATTGTCAATTATGGTGATTAAGCTTGGCTTTCACTACCATCGCTGGTAATCATTAGTATTATCTCTGAGGCTGAACGGAGGGGGAAAAAAAATCATGCCAGAAAAAGTAATTTTGTAGGTGAAGGCGAGTATTTTGGTGTCAGTGAAAGAGGTAGCGTTTTTCTTCATTCAGGCCGAACCAAACCTGAACCTAGCTGTCATTTCCAATCTGCCTTTAGATGTCTTGGGACAAATCACCTCTCATCTGTCACTTGGTTTCCTGTCATCAAGGAGGGGTTCCTGATACCCACCTCCTTCCAGTTCTCCAGAGGTGTGCCCCATGGCTAATTAGGAAACTAGCTAAGATAATACCTTTAAGATGCTTTCAGCAATGTTGATGATTCTAAGTAGAACAGGTGGAGAACTGAAACATTTTGGGTGTGGCCCAGAAAGTGGGGCCAGTGAGAAGCATGAGATTTTGATTGCTGATTTTTTCTACTTTCCTCAGCCCTGTTAAGTTTCGAACACCTTGCCTTGGCTTCCTATATTAGAATCACCTAATTGTCTTAACTAATCATTTGCTTTTTCCTGGAGTTTGGAATGAACAATAACGAAAATCAAGTAAATCGTCATTTTTTTTCTCCTCCTCCCTTACACATTTCAATTTAGTAAAATACCCAAGCCCATTTCTGTTATGCTTTTATGGGATTTCAGGACATGATAAAATAGTGAAAGGCATTAACAAAATGATATTAGATGTCATCTCTAGTATTTGAATGCCATGTGTGTCCCCAAGCTTTCTAAGACTCTTAAGATTTGATGGTTTCCTTGATCTTTCCAACACACTTTGAGAAAATGAAGAGATTTTTTATTCTAATTTAATGGGAAGAAAGAAATTAAGTCATGCAAGCTTAAGGGATATAGAGAGTGAATTAGTAACTGCCGCCTTGTGGGATAGAGAGGGAACAATCCCACACCGTCCTTAATAAAAACACCCAAGTCCATAACACAGCAAAGACCCTCTGGCAAGTCAAAACTGAGGCTGTGAAGAATTATAATGAAACCAGTTTTCTGAATAGTTTGCCTTCTCTTCCAATTTTCCCATTCTCATTTACTGCTGTTTTGAGTTTTTTTAAAGCTCTGATTACAACAAATACTTATGATTATCACTTTTTAAACCCTCTGTATCAAAATTACTGGCAGAGTGTCTTCTTAAGCTTCATGGCCACCTTCCCATACACAGTAGAGGACTGGAATCTGAACTGTTATGGGATTTTCTAATTTCTATGAATATGTGTTTCTCTTGGGATATGAAGTGATATATATATATGTATATGTTTTTAAATTGATATATTGGGATATATCAATTATATCAATATATAAATTGATATATTGGGATATGAAGTGATATATATATGTATACGTTTTTAAATCTTGGGATATGAAGTGATATATATATGTATATGTTTTTAAATTTTATTTTATTTTTGAGAGAAAGAGAGACAGCATGAGCGGGAGAGGGGCAGAGAGAGAGGGAGACACAGAATCTGAAGCAGGCTCCAGGCTCTGGGCTGTCAGCACAGAGCCTGACACAGGGCTCACAAACCACGAGGTCATGACCTGAGCTGAAGCCGGACACTTAACCGACTAGCCACGCAGGCGCCCCTGAAGTGATATTTTTATTTTCCCAAAAAGGAGACTATAATGTAAAATATCTAGGAGGGGCACCTGGGTGGCTCAGTCAGTTGAGTGTCTGACTTTGTCTCGGGTCATGATCTTGCAGTTCGTGGGTTCAAGCCCCGTGTCGGGCTCTGTGATGACAGCTCAGAGCCTGGACCCTGCTGCGGATTCAGTGTCTCCCTCTCTCTTTCTGCCCCTCCCCTGTTCATGCACACACACTCTCTCAAAAATAAATAAATTAAAAGAAAAAGGAAAGCCATACCACCTAGGAATAAAGGAGGAGGACAAAGTACAGCTCAAATATTTTCTCTTCTATGAAGCTTTGCCAGCCTTTCCTCTCCCAAGTATCGAGGACAAAATACATCACCCCCTTTCCTATGTTCCCATGTTTCCTACTTTGTTCAAATGGGTTAAAGTATGAACACATCTTATTACAGTTTTTTGTTGTTTGACCCAAACTTGATGTCTTCAAGTTTTGGTCAAGAGAGAGCTTCTTTTTCAGCTATTCTGTAAGTAAGGGTAAGGGTGATGAAGGAGAGAGAAAATTCAAACACCCAAGAACTGTGAAGGATCCGTCCCTGATAGGGAACTTACAGGGTGCCTCACAGTGAACTGATTCAAAAGAGAATAAACTGCTTTGATAACCTGGTTGTGCTGTGAAGGCTGAGTGGTTTCTTTATTGGACAGCATTCCCCACATTCGTGGAGATCCCATGTAGGCTTGTGAATGCTTGTGCTTTGTGATAGAAATGCCTCTGGAAGAGAGTAAGTCTAATTCAATACTTTCTTGTTTTCCCTTACAGTGTATGTATCTCCTGTTAGGATAAATTATGTATTGAACTCATTCTTCCCCATCACCTAGCACAGTGACTGGCCCAAAGAAGACAGTAACAAATGTTTGCTAAATAGGCTCAAAGTATTGTATTCCATCCCTATAACTCTATAAGTCAATTGTGAAATTATAAGTAAGGGAGAAACAATGTAAGATACTAATTTTCTTCCTTCAAAGTTTGCAATCTTACTGGATATTCAAGGCAATGAATGAAACAAGGCATAATGATACTTGATATTAGGATCTCAAATTCCAGCTGACCTCTCTCTACCTCTATTTTTTTCATAGAACCTATAACTTCTCTCAAGAGGCTGGCAGGACAAGAGATTGCTGTTTCTAGACCTCCTTTAGCTTCTCTTTTGTGCCATGGAATCTGTTTCTTTCTGGCTATTTAAATTTAGAGCTGCCTTTAAGATTTCAGCCCCCAGTACCAAGTGCTCCCAGTGTATCCCTGCAGAAGTTCCCTGATTCAGCCATCTCTGCCAGTTGGGGTTTCTGAGGAAATGAACCAAAGCCGGCAGTGGTTGCCATGGTGATCAAGTCTCTATGGCATGAAGTCAGGGGAGCATCCATTTGAAGGAATGGGGGAGCCATATTCTAGTAGAATGGCCACCCGCTAAGAATGAAGTGGTCCTGAAAAAGGAGTGGGGTTGGGGTTAGGGTTGGGGGTCTCTTAAGGAATGTGGAGAAAATTGGAATGGGTACAAGGAGGGGTGTATCAGGGAGTCAAAAAGCAGTGAGTAAAGTAATTGTCTGAAAAGCAGTGAGAGTCCAACCCATGTGAGATTGGATGTATCAGAGTGGACCCTGGGATTATGGCTTTGTGGTTACTCACAGAAACTTTGAGCAGCCTGGGCATGGCAGACATAAGGAATAAACAGACATAAGGAATAACCCAGAGTTGGGTATTGGCAAAAAAGATACACAAAATATGTGTAGATCAAACACACCTGTGAAACATAAACACACTTCAGATTACTAAGAGCTACACTGTCAGAAGTTTTTGCTTGAATAGTTTGCCACAGAATGAAAAGACTTAAGTGTGATAGAAAGCAAAACCTTTTTTTAAAAATTTTTTTTCAACATTTTTATTTATTTTTGGGACAGAGAGAGACAGAGCATGAACGGGGGAGGGGCAGAGAGAGAGGGAGACACAGAATCGGAAACAGGCTCCAGGCTCCGAGCCATCAGCCCAGAGCCTGACGCGGGGCTCGAACTCACGGACCGCGAGATCGTGACCTGGCCGAAGTCGGACGCTTAACCGACAGAGCCACCCAGGCGCCCCGAAAGCAAAACCTTTTATTATTGTAGTAATAATCCCCAAACCACAAGGTTATTATGAAATAAACTTTAAAATTTATTAGTAGGTGCTAACAGATCACCTATTATATCCCTTATGTTCTGTAAATTCTTGTCTAGATATTTAAAAAGTTATTCTGTCATTCCAGTTTATGTCCAATCTTAAGCCATACACTGGCAACATTTCTTCAAAGAGATCATAGCCCTTAAAAAGATGTGATGAACTCACCAAATAGTCCCACAAGGTAACTGAGAAACAGGCCTTATTAATCTCGTGATATAAAATAGCAATGTTGACCTCTGGGAGACAGTCAAAGCCCCTCTTGGCTTCTCTGTGATTTGGGATCCAGGAAAACTCTCCCCGCTAACAAGGAGTCGAGATTTGGATTGGCCAGTTGCCAGCAGGTGAAGCTCTTGAAGAGAGCAGACTCAGCATACACACATGTGGTATTTCCTCTTCTCTCCTTTCGCTTCCTTCCTGGGTAGCGCCCGCTTTCTTTCTCTTCTCCCACACGAATGCCAGATCTAGTGCTCAGGATTGAGAACCCAAGGCAGGCAGCATCAGAGGCCAAGTCCGTGAGTCTATGTGGGAACTACAGCAGAGACTTGTCTTTTCCTTGTTGTCCATTATGGGTGCCAGATCTGGGATTGAGGATTGGATTTGTGGAAGGTCCAAAGAACAGGCCCCACAGATTACTTTCTTTCCAGGCCATTCAAGTCAACTTAACATAGAGAAAGGACTTCTCTCAGCCCAGGCCACTAGAATTTGGGAATGAATTTATAGATATTGCACAGTGTTTCTTTACCTTTACTTGGTTTACTTTGTCCTTTGTCTATAAATATTAGAATCTTTTCAATGGAGGGGTCATGGGGGCAGGGGCAGGGTTTGATCATCCCTGAAACTCCTGAATAAAATACCATTTTAATACAATATCAATGTCACTCTTTAAGAGGCTCTCCATTCTATCATGTGCCAACACCTGGTCCATTATTCATCCTATGTCTTGAATCTCAATTCTTTCATCAATAAATGAAGCGGCAAAGATGTAAATTGACTTTAATCTCAGCTATGGAAGGGAGTACTTATCTTCTTGTCTGTCTTTTTGTCTCCAGGTTGGTAAGTAATTTGAAGGCAAGAATCACATTCTGTTTATTTTTTATGCTTCAAAGCTCTGGTTTAGTGCCTTTTGCACAGTAGCTTTCTAATACCTAGTTTGTTGTACCTGAATAAGAACTTCTCTAAGTTGGAAGGTATCTGAGAGGTCACAAGACTCAATCCCACAGCCAGGGATGAATCTCCTCTTAAACCTCCAGGGCAAGTGGTATTCAGCCTCTCCATGGATGCTGCCAGGGATGGGGAGCCTGCGGTCTCACTCATCGGCCCATCCTGTTGTTGGACAGCTCTCACTGCTGGAAAGTGCTTCCTTCTCTTGTGTTGAAATTTATCTCACTGTGAGGTTCACCCATTGCGCCTTTTGCTCGACTCAGAAGCACGCATAGTCTGTTCCCAGATTCATCTCATAGCTCTTCAAGTTTTCAAAGCAGCTTCCAGGTCATCTGGGTTTGAATATCCTCCATTCTTTTGTATGTTCTTCAGAGGAAAGGTCTTTCGAGATCCTGTATTTCTCCTTTGGGCCTGGTTGGTCAAAATTTCTCATAAATTGTAGAGCTTGGAATGAACCCCACATAACAGTGAGGTAAAAGCAGCAGAGAATCCAGTGGACAAGTCTTCCACTCATGTAGGTATGAACACTTAGCTTTGCTGGCAGTGGTTCCCTGGGCTCCTGTTTAACTTACAGCCAGTGTAAACACATGCTTCATCTCATACAAACTGCTGTGGAGTCCAGTCTTACCTATTCTAAAATTGTGTAGCTGGGCTTGGAGTCTGGGTAAATGGCTTCATATTAATCCCTATTAATTGACTGTCCCTATGGATCAAGCCTATTGAGATGTTTTTAAACCCTGGTTCCATTAGGACTATTGTTCCCTTCCTCAAGTGTTGATGTGAAGATTATCTGAAATAATGCATGCAAAGCACTTAGAATACCCTGCACATAGTAGGTCATATTACGAACTACTTCATGTAATATGAAGTAGGTCATATTATGAACTACTTAATAGTAGTTCATATTATTGAAACCAACTTACTGATAGGTTGAACCGGATAAATTCTAAGTTTTCCACCAGTTGTGGCAATTCTGGGATTTTATTTATTTATTTTTTAGGATAAACATGTAATTTGGAACTCAGTTTAATACTCAGTGTAACATTTTTATTTGTTTCATGTTTTTGTACCCTGCCTCTAACCTAAAAAGAGGAGAAGTAACAGTTCAAAGGCAAACCATTCCTTTTCCCACCTCCACAAGTGGCTGAGCCAAATGAAGTAAACAGTAAGGTCATCAGATGAATAAGTGTCACCAGCAGTAAATTCTTTACTAAGGGAAAAGACGAAAATACACAGAAGCATTCATCAAGAATGATTAAGAAGCAGCAAGTTCAGTGCTGGGAGTGAAATTGGACAATATAAATAAAACATGATGCCAAAAGAGACATATTTGTATTTAATGCAAATTTGAGTAAAAAACGAAATAAGTGGATATATGTAAGTATATAAAATGAGTTAAGTATAGCTTTCGTGAGTGAAACTCAACTTTGAGCTGGTTGCATTATTAGGGCCCTGAAAGTTGCCCTCCGGTCAGTAGTGCCAAATTTCTCAAAATGTGACTCTAGGACTCTATGTATATATAAGAGAATCACCTGAGGTGCTTGTTTAAAATGAAGATTTCTAGATATTGTCCCAAACCACTGAACTGAAATTGCTAGAGACTGGCCTGGGAATTTGAATTTTAACAGATTTTCCAGTTGATTATGGTATGCACAAAAGACTGAAAACCTCTGCAGTATAGCAAGTGCCCAGAGGCCAAAGACTACTCCTGCAAGGAGGATAGAGAGGGAACTTGACCACACCTACCTTCACACACGTCTACTATAGGCCTTAACTCACCCCCTTGGAGGATATATACTTTGAGAGTCCCATTCATTCTGGACCATATAGGACACCATACAGAGAAACTGGGGTCTTTACAATCATCAGACCTCTGAAATGCCTCAGCAAGATAACCTACCCAGGAGTCAGCTAATTCCTGGGAGGCCAGAAAGTCCCCCACCATTGCTGACCCTGTATATCAAAAAAAACACTTGTTAAGAATTAATTATCTTGAGTGCATTGGAATTAATTTCCTGGATCACAATTTGGGACTGTGCTCCTGACCCACTGGAGTTCAGAGTTAGTTGTCATGTTTGTCCCACGTGACTCTGCTGTTCTGGCTAGTAGGAACAGGGATGGACACCTACCCAGGCTGTGACAATCAGATCTTTTCTGGGATTTTGGAGTTGGGTCTGCAGTTGGTTACAATTTGCTAACTCATTTGGTTAGAAGCAACATGTAAATTTAAGATCTGTGTCCGCTCTGTGTCCAAAGGCACAGAGAAAACTAATTGTAGAGAAGATAGAGATATGATGTAGAGATGAGATGTGTATATAGATAGAGATAAGAAGAAAGCAAATGGGCAGGGAGAAACAAAGACAGTAGTTCTTGCTTCCAGCATCTTCCTCAGGTCCCACTGCTTTTCTTACCTTTGGTTTCAGGAGAGACCTCTGAATCCTTCTACCAAATCGTCCAGCACACCTTTTTTTTATATAACGTATGGATTCAAGGAACTTTCTATTACTTTCAACTAAAAAGATCCTAATTAGCTAAGCCCATTTTGCCACAAATCAGTTTATCCTTTCTCAGCACCCAATATGAAACCTTGTCCTGTTATCTGTCCCTCCGCTTACATCTCTGTGTTCTGTGTTTTTGACTTAATTTCCCACTGTTGCTCTCCCACCCAGAGTTTCTGTGGCATCTGTCATATGATAAACTCTCCTCCATCTTTAACTGATTATTCTGCTTCCTTTAGGCTTTCAGTGAAGTTCAGTTCTCTCCAGAGTCTACCAATTCTCTGTGGTCTTCTGGAGAGGAGGCTACTCTTTTCATATGCCTGTCAAGAGAAGAATAAGATCACTAAGAATGGTTTCGGCCAATCATGATTTATCCTGTAGGCTGGGGTGGAGGCCTATTTCCCTGTGATTAAGGAATGTCCTCTGGAAGTTTATCTGGGAAGCAGTAGGAGATTGGCCCCAGGGTAAGCAATGGTGTGTGTTTGAGATGTCCCCCACTGTCCCCTACCTCATGTGCACACACACACACACACACACACACACACACACACTCCGTTCTCTAGCCACACTAGCATTCTTTTACCTTTGGGCTTTTCCACATGTTGTTCCTACTGCTTGATAATCTCTTTACCTTCTTCTTCACCAGATTAACTCCTACTCATGCTTTAGGTCTCACAAAAATGTCCCTCACCCTGGGAGGTTTTCCCTGACAACTTCAAAAGGCACTTTTCCGGTGCCTTTCCCTGTACACACACTTTCCCACCTTAAAACACTGCTGGTTTAGTTGTCAGCCTTTGCTAAAGATTCTAAGTTCCACAAAAGCAGGGGCTTTGTAATTCTTGTTCACTCTTTCCCAGGACACATGATAGAGAGAGGGAAGGGTGACTTACTTTGTATTCTCTGTAGCTAGAGCAGTATTAGGGCCATCATGGCAAGAATTCCATAAACAGGGGCACCTGGGTGGCTCAGTCAGTCAAGCACCTGACTCTTGATTTCGGTTCAGGTCATGATCTTATGGTTGTGAGATTGAGCCCCGCATTGGGCTCTGTGCTCGGCATGGAGCCTGCTTCAGATTCTCTCTCTCCCTCTCCCTCTGCTCGTACGCTCACAAAAATAAATAAATAAACAGTAAAAAAAGAATATATTGATCCCCAAGTTTCCATAAAATGAGGACACATCTGAAATCCTGAGAGATAAAGAGGTCTCAGATAGATGCAAAAAGAGACATGAAGGAGTTCTGCAGCTACAAAAGAACAATGCATTGTTTTGCAATGAGCTGATTGCAGAACTGAGGGAATTTTTTGGATGAGAGTCTGCCTCCTGACCTGAAGATACAGGACAGATTCAGCAAATGTCTGGGCCGTATGACAGGAGCTAACATGCCTGTGCTTATCTGTGTCGCTAGATGGATGAGTCCCCCTCTTTGCCTTCCCCTTCTCTGGATATTCACATCTGGAGCAGCGAGTGGAGAGAGTATGGCTCTGGTCTTTTAAATTTGTCTTCTAGTCTTAAAATCCTTCTTCCCTCCCTTCTCGTTTCTCACCACTCCCCCCAGGACAAACAATGGTGTCTTTTCTTTCTTCTAGGTATATTAGACAAGAAATTGAATTTAGTTGAGGCAGGAAGCTTTTGGCTAGGTTTCTACCTGGAAATGCTATACAATGGGGAATAAAATAATAAGGAGCAAATAAGAAATAAGATAATAATGGGAGGATAAGATAATAGAGGGCAAATGAGAGGCAAGTAAGATATTAAGGGGAAACATCTAAAACTATGTAGAGTGTTATCAGTCAGGATTGGCCCTTTTTTGGAGAGAAAGCAAGTAGCCAATCATTTTCTGAAATTTTCCTTCACACCTGTGTTTCATAATTATCTATATCATGGTCCTGTGTACCGGTGACACAAAGGAAATGATTGGCAAGATTTCTATTATATTGTTCTTCATTTTTTTAAAAACAAAAGCAAAATTTCTTATTTAAATAGCCAACATTTTAAGTAGATGGAAAGTACAAGATTCAAATAAGTCAAACATTTAAGTGAAACCAGGAATCTTTCTCACGTTATCTACCACTGATCAACCTAACCTTGATTTGTGTTCTCAGGCTTCGGCAAAAATTTCCTTCTAACTTATTTGAGTTCTTATGTTGCTTTCACCCCTGGAATATTTTATTGGGATAAATCAGGGGTTTTAGGAGACCATGATTTCAAAATCTACCTGTCTGCCACTGCTTCCCTCAGTCCAAACCACAAACGACTTTTCTTTTTAATGTTTATTTATTTTTGAGAGAGAGAGAGAGAGAGAGAAAGAGAGCACACGAGTGAGCGGGGATGGGGCAGAGAGAGAGGGAGACACAGAATTTGAAGCAGGTTCCAGCTGTCAGCACAGAGCCCGGTGCAGGGCTCAAACTCATGAACCGTGAGATCATGACCTGAACTGAAGGCAGACGCTTAACTGACCGAGCCACCCAGGCGCCCCCACAAAGGACTTCTTTACTCTTCTTGCCTACTTGACTCTTAGGACTAAATGTAGAACTACTCTGCCTTCCTCTCTTGTTCTTCTGCTCCTCTTTCCTTTGCTTCTTCTCTTACAAACCGCGTAAGTGGAAAGAGAACGATTAGTCATGTTAATTGTTTGTATCAGTAGTGTGAACCTCTGTGACTATCTTTTTCATGATGAGGGAATAATATTTTATCCTCCTCTAAAAAGAATGGGAGCTATGTCTCTTCAGAAACAGCCTTTTCTCACTAGGGAGCCCTTACTTTTGCACAAAATTATTTTTCATAGCAATTACTTTATGAAGTTGTTGCAGAAGCAAAGTGCTTGAGTTAGAAGAACCATGTGCCTTTTTGTACAAGACAAGCTTTAAGAAAAAAAAACCATGCAAATTGAAAATTTGGCAATGCTTTATAGCAAATATGCTCAGTAATTCCATTTTACCACAAGCCTCCACGAAGAAAGTCAGATGAACACTCCTGTGCCACGATCACATCACAGCTTTTTGTCTTTTCTTTTCTTTCTTTTTTTTTAGCTTCTAAATTCATTTTTTCTCCTCAACTCCAAAAAAGTGCAGAAATGTCAAAGGCTGCCAACAACATGTCTAGTTGAGCCACTGAGTCACTCCACCCCTGGGAAAATACGATTAGCCTTCTCCACATCCAGAGTCATTTACAGGAGCGCGTGGCCATGTGAGGTGCCTCCTTTGCACTCATTCTCCTACATTCAGTTTTCTTTCCTTGAAGTCCCTACCTCCTATGGGTATCATAAGATGAGTCCATGGAGGACGTGACCCACAGGTTTTCCACAGTCACCTGTACCTGCCTTTTGTGTTATTAAACTGAGCCAAATAGTTGCAGGGGAGGTGAATGAATGTCAGAAAGAAAACATTTTCTTTACATTAATTCAGGAGAGGTCTATGTTTTCAGAATACCATCAAAAGTTGCTAGTAGAGACCCATTCTTTTTCTAGTAACTTATATTTATCACTTGATGTTCTGAACGAGTGACTTAGTCTCTTTTTCCTTACATTTATGTAGGGAGGATACTTAAGTAAGAAGAGATAGAAATCTTAGCAACAATAACTAGTATTTACTGAGTACTCTATGTCCCAAACTCCGTGCATCATTCACTTAATCCCCCAATACTTCTGTAGGTTAAATACTATTATTATCTCTATGGTACGGATGAGGAAGCCGAGGCTTAAGTAGTAACCTGCCCAAGGTGAAATAATTATCATAATTGAGATATAGACCTGGGATAAGATCTTTATTTTATCCCCACTCAGCGCCTTCACAGCCCCTGGCTGGCATAAGATAAGGCTAGAGGTATGGCAGGGGCTCTGGGTCTGCCCCAGAGTATTTAGGCTCTTCTGAATGGGGCCACTAGGAGAAGCTGAGAGTTCTGCACTATTATCTAAGGGTTAGTAAGGCAAACAAAGGAAACCAAGAAGATAGAAGGGGCTCCTTACTTACTTACCCAAGGCTGGTAGTTCCAGTCATACCTCTTCACTTCACTTACTCCGGGGGGGGGGGGCAGGGGTGGAGTGGAGGGTCTTTGAAGGTTATTGTTAAATTTTGCTTTTTTATTTTGGCAGAGTCCTTATGCATAACCTGTTCTTGAATCCCCCTTTTCAACTGAAGGGTTCAATGAAGTATGACGATTGTTTTAGGTTTATAAAATATATTGGTTGGGGCGCCTGGGTGGCGCAGTCGGTTAAGCGTCCGACTTCAGCCAGGTCACGATCTCGCGGTCCGTGAGTTCGAGCCCCGCGTCGGGCTCTGGGCTGATGGCTCGGAACCTGGAGCCTGTTTCCGATTCTGTGTCTCCCTCTCTCTCTGCGCCTCCCCCGTTCATGCTCTGTCTCTCTCTGTCCCAAAAATAAATAAACATTGAAAAAAAAATTTTAAATATATCGGTGACAGGTGCAGTATGAAAATTACCCAGTCCTAAATCCTTATGGGAATAATCTTTTCCCTCACGTTGTAGGTTGGAGTTAGCTAGTATAACATGGAGGGCAAGGTAGGAAAGTGTGTTTCAACCACACATTGCTTCAGAAAAGCAAATAATGCCCTGCCAACATTGCTGATTCACTGCCAAGTTGCGCAGTTCTGAAAGGAATCAATTGAGTTATCCTGGGTGCAATCTTTAACCAGCCCTCTCCCTTTTCATACATACATATTCATCACTTTTATCAGAAGATAATCCATTCTGGAAAGGCAGCTGCTTTCTAAATAAATTGCTGTTTCTTAGCAGCTGAATCCAACAGGCTGTTTTTCTCACTTCAGTGAATTTGTTCTGACAACAGTGCATGCCAGTTATTTGCTCTTTTTCTTTCATGATTTGGTTTTATTATTAATCTATTCATTATGTTTATTGGCTCTGTCCATTATTTGAGAGCCTCAATGCATATTTACAAGTGCAATAAAAAGAGACAGCCTCAGCCATTCTAGCTTATAGTCTAATAGGCAATCCAGACAGAAAATGATCCTTCTGTCTTCTACCTCTGACTAAAGCTATGTGGGCAGTTGACTATTTGGCCAGATTAGCGAATACAGTATGATCTAGTCAGATGACGAGATAACGTAACAAAGAAAGTAGTTTGCCTGAGTTTTTCCCCCACCTAATTCAAATTCAAGGGTTAATTGTTCTATTTAACAATTCACATACCCGAAAATTCTCGCTTGGTAAAGTGTACAATTCAGTGGTTTTTAGTATTTCATCACCACTATTTAGTTCCAAAATATTTTTATCACATCAAAAAGAAACTCTTACCCAGAGCAGCCCCTCTCCTTTATGTCTGTCCCTCCCCATGCCGTGGTAACCACAAATTTGCTCCCTGTGTCCATGAATTTGCTTGTTTGGGACCTTTTCTATAATGGAGTAATATAATATGTGACCTCTTGTGTTTGACTTCTGTCAATAAGCATAACGTTTTCAAGGTTCATCTGTGTTGAAACATGTATCAGTATCTCAATATTTTAAAAAATTATTATTGTTAAAGACTTTATTTTTTAGAGCAGTTTTAGGTTCATAGGAAAATTGAGAGGAAGGTACAGAAGTTTCCCATATACTCCCTGCCCCTACCCTCACATGCATAGCCTCCTTCATTATAAACATCTCCCACCAGAGTGGTGCATTTGTTGCAATTGACCAGCCTGCATTAACACGTCATAATTAACCCAAATTCCTCATTTTCCATGAGTTCACCCTTGGTGTTGTACATTCTTTGGGTTTGGACAAATGTATAATGACAGGCATCCATCTTTATAGTATCACACATAGTGTTTTCACTGTCCCTCAACTCTTGGCAACCACTGATCTTTTCACCATCTCCATAGTTTGCCTTTTCCAGAATGTCATATAGTTGGAATCATACAATCTGCAGCCTTTTCAGATTGGCTTCTTTCACTTAGTAATATGCATGTAAGTTTTCTCCATGTATTTTCATATCTTGATAGCTCATTTCTTGTAAGCTCTGAATAATATTTCGTTGTCTAGATGCATCACCATTTATGTATCCGTTCACCTACGGAAGGACATCTTGGTTGCTTCTAAGCTTTGGCAATTATGAATAAAGCTGCTATAAATATCAGTGTGCAGGTTTTTGTATGGACATAAGTTTTCAACTCCTTTGGGTAAATACCAAGAAGCATGAGTTCTGGATCATATGGTAAGAGTATATTTAGCTTCGCAAGAAACTGCCAAACTGTCTTCCAAAGTAGCTATATCATTTTACATTCCCACTAGCCGGCGTATAAGAGTTCCTACTGCTCCACATCTTCACCAGCATTTATTGTTATCAGTGTTCAGGATTTTGGCCATTTTGATAAATGTGTAGTGGTATCTCATTGTTTTAATTGGCACTTCCCTGATGACTATGAGATGGAGCATCTTTTAATATGCTTATTTGCCATCTGTATATCTTTTTTTTTTTTTTTTTTTTGGTGAGATATCTGTTAAGGCCTTTGACGCATTTTTAAATCAGGTTGTTTGTCTTCTTTTTGGTGAGTTTTAAGAGTCAGGGGATTCCCACTGAAAGAGATTGTAAAGAATTGGTACAATTACTTCCTTTAATGTTTGGTAGAACTCACCTGTGAACCCATCTGGGCCAGGTGCTTTGTGTCTTAGAAGGTTATTAATTATTGATTCAAAATCTTTAATATTTGTACACCTATTCAGATTGTCTATTTTTGTGTAGGTTTTGGCAGCTTGTGTCTTTTAAGAAATTGGTCTGTTCCATCTAGGTTATCAAATATGTGGGCATAGAGTTGTTTGGAGTAATCCTTTGTTATCCTTTTAGTATCTGTTAGGGGCTGTGGTGACGTCCCCTATTTCATTTTTGATATTAGAAATTTGTGTCCTCTCTTTTTCTTAGTTTAGCTACAGCCTTATCAATTTTATTGATTCTTTCAAAGAAACAGCTTTTGGTTCTGTTGATTTTCTCTATTGATTTCCTGTTTTCAGTGTCAATAATTTCTGCCCTAATTCGTATTATTTCTTTTCTTCTGCTTCATTTGGATTTAATTTTCTCTTCTCTTTCTAGTTTCCTAAGGTGGAAACTTGGGTTATTGCTTTTAGATCTTCCTCCTTTTCTAACATATGCATTGAATACTGTAAGTTTCCTTCAAAACACTATTTTCACAGCATTTCAAAAATTTGGATAAGTTGGCTTTCATTTTTGATTAATTTAAAATATTTTTAATTTCTTTGAGATTCCTTCTTTGGATCCATGCGTTATTTAAAAGCATATTATTTAATCTCCACATATTCTGGGATTTTTAAAAGTTATATTCTGTTATTGATTTCTAGTTAATTCCAGTGTAGTCTGAGGGCAGACATTATATGATTTCTATTTTTTAATATTTGTTAAGATGTGTTTTATGGTCCAGAACATAGTCTATCTTGGTGAATATTTCATGTGAGCTTGAGAAGAATGTGTATTCTGCTGTTGTTGGATGATACAATCTCTCTCTCCTGAACAACTGTAACAGTGTCTTCTGTAGTTTTCTAGAAATCTTTTAGGCACTTAAAAGCACCCCTCTATCCACATCTTGCATTATCAGTGTTGAAGAATTTGCTTTATCTTCTCTATCAGTGCTCAAGCTCTTGAAGTCAGGATTTACAAGTGATCCCAAACTGTATCCTTCTTGGTACTTATCCCAGGACTTTGTGCCTAGTAGGAACTCAGTACATATCTGTAAAGGGAATGAATGACCTCTTCCTGCTTCCACTCAGACTGAAGTCCTTACCAAGTTTGTATAGGACTTAGCATTTGTATCAGAGACTCATTCCAACAGAGTTGACATTCTGGAGCAAACGACCATCACCAGTGGTCAAGTAGACATTTTGCTTCCCATTAAAGAATGGCTAAAAGATGGCATATTCCCCTAGTTTCTTCTGCACTCTTTCTTTGCAAACCAGCATCCAAAGAAATTCAGACATAATTTCTTTGAAAAAAGAAAAAAGAAAACTGATCTGTTCAATGCAAGCCACGTAGATATCTGGCCACATTTTTGGTACGAGGCTCATCTTAACCTATATGTGTTCAATAACCTATATGTGTTTAATGTCACTGAGAACCCCCAGGTAGAAGGGCTAAAGAGTAATAAGTCTCATTATGTTAGTTTTACCATAAAACTGTTGTTGAGGAGTAGATGGAAATAACAGGATACTTTATGAGAGCTCTGGGCTTCTTGAGCTCTCTCATGACTCCTAATGAGAGCACAATCACAAAATTATTATGGGGAATTTTTTCTTCAACCAATAAAAATGACACGTTTTTCTGAGTCTGAACTAGAAAACAACTTTTGCATGTCCCTGCTGTCATTTACCTGCACATGGTGCAAGCACTTATTTTTGGTTCTTAATGAAGGCACGGAGCTTCTAATTATTTAGGGATGTTGTTAAATGAGTTTCCCAGTGACTTGGTGTCGCAGGAGAAATCTTTTAATTTGCACACTCCTACCACTGATGTATCTTGCAAACAGTGACTGTTTAACAATCCCCATTGCCACTCATTTGCCACTGCTACTCCAACTCATTGACTTTGAAAGTTTTAATAGTGCCCAATGAAACTTTTAATTGCCACTGATTAGGTTTAGGCTTCCTGAGGCAGACTGTTAGGGCTTACAGCCAGACTCTGCGAAGAATTGACTGCAGAGGTCTTGGAAGAAGAACATATAATAAACAAAATCACCCCTGCCTTCCCCTACTCCCTTTTTGCATAAAGGGCTCAATATCTACTTTTGAAGATCTGCTGACTTATTTTTTGTTTTTCTTTATTCTTCTCTCAGATGCCTGTTGGAAATCCATAGCCAGAACAGAAAAGCGAAGAGCGTAATAACTTCAACCTAAATTCTGAACACTATATATTTATAGTTGAAAATCCTTAACCTCTACTTCTTTGAACTTGAGTATCATCAGCCCTGATTTACCTTTCCTATATTTTAGAACCACCAATGGCAAAGCTAATATCAGAAAATGAAAGTCACTGCATTCCACCATGTCAAAATCTTGTTATGTAATCTATATTTGATTTGGAATAATTGTGGGCAATTAGAGACTAATAATAGGAATGAATTTTAGGAAAGTTGTAAGCAATGTTAATGGAGCAGGAAATAAATGGGGAGAAGGGATAGGGTTTGTGTTTTCCTGAACGAACCACTGTGAAGCTCTAGATTCAGTGAATTTCTTAGCATCAAGGAAAGAAGATTGGAGGAACTAGAAAGATAAGCATGTCAAAGTAAACTTAGGTAGGCTCTGTGGATACAGGGAAGTGGAAGAGAGTTAAGTTCTTGCTGATTTACACAGAACTTGTCTGAGTTTAGATGTGCTCATTGCACTGATCATTTTTGTAGTTCTTTCAACTTTTTACTGTGATGTAGCTTCTATTATGTTTTTCTGAAAAATTCATTCATTTGGCTGTGCATTCGTTCTCATTTGTTTTTGAGGAGACCTGGAAATAATTTAAAACAATTTTCTTAAACATTTATTTATTTTTGAAAGACAGAGAGACAGAGAATGAGCAGGGGAGGAGCAGAGAGAGGGGGAGACAGAGAATCCGAAGCAGGCTACAAGCTCTGAGCTGTCAGCACAGAGCCCGACGTGGGGCCTGAACTCACGAATCATGAGATCATGAGTTGTGCTGAAGTCAGACGCTTAACTGACTGAGCCACCCAGGTGCCCCAAGACCTGGAAATAATTTAATTAAAACATTTTTGGGAAGTCCAGTATGTTTATCTGAAACTGTGAATCAAAAATTCATCTACCATATTTTCCTTTGTCTTTTAGTTGTTCCATTAGTTAATTTCAATGACTGTTTAGGGATCACTGGTTATGCATTTGCTGAAAATGAAAACCATCTGGTCAATGACAACATTTTTTGAGTACTATTTGAAACAAATATTTCAGTATTTGAGGCCTTGGACTATCACCTTGTTACAATAATAATAGTGCCCTTGGGGGGCCTGGGTGGCTTGGTCCGTTAAGCGGCCAACTTCGACTCAGGTCATGATCTCACCGTCTGTGAGTTCGAGCCCCGCGTCGGGCTCTGTGCTGACAGCTCAGAGCCTGGAGCCTGTTTCAGATTCTGTGTCTCCCTCTCTCTCTGCCCCTCCCCTGTTCATGCTCTCTCTCTCTCTCTCTCAAAAATAAATAAACGTTAAAAAAAATAATAGTGCCCTTGACAAATCAGTTTGCTTCTAACCTATGATTTACCATATGCACTTTTTTTTTTAAGGCTCAAACCCACCTGGTTCATGGAATGACTTTCACTGTGTTGGGTCAGTTTTTCTGGGCTGGAGGCCCCCTGTTTTTTCCCTTTTCTTCCCTTCACTTTTTACATTTGCCTTTCTTTTCTTCTTCTTTTTAAAATTTTTTTAACATTTATTTATTTTTGAGAGACAGAGAGAAACAGAGCATAAGCGAGGGAGGGACCGAGAGGGAGAACAGAATTGGAAGCAGGCTCCAGGCTCTGAGCTGTGAGCACAGAGCCTGATGCAGGGCTCCAACCCACGAACCGTGAGATCATGATCTGAGCTGAAGTCTGAGGCTCAACTGACTGAGCAACCCAGGTGCCCCAACATTTGTCTTTCTTCTACTTTACAAAGCAGAACACATTTCTCATATACCCCAAATCTAAATAAGCTCATTGCCTCAGGATACCAAACAAAGGGACAATTTACAATCTTGACTAGGCATATCTTCCTTTTCAAGTTATCTCAGTATAACCGTCTTTCACGTAATTCTGTTAAGGGTGAAGCTTCCCATTAGGAACTGTCATTTTCACCCATGTTAGGTGTTATAAATTTAGATCTGTATCTGCCATGATTACCTTTAGCTGAGACAGGATTATCGTAAGTAAATTTTTAAGTAATTCTAATGAGACTTCTCTAGTGTATCACAGAGTTAGGAGAGGTGATTTCAAATCTTGGCTTAATCTCTCATTAGCAATCTGATCCAGGGGTAATATAAGGGTAATATAATATATATTATAGATTGCAGTAGCAGTGATGACAGTTTTTCTTCAACATGATCTCACCTGTTCAATTTCCTGGTCAAAAACATATCTTTCCTGAAGGCTGGGTTTTTTTAAATTTATTTTTTAATGTTTTTATTTATTTTTGAGAGAGAGACAGAGTACTAGTGAGGGATAGGCAGAGAGAGAGGGAGACACAGAGTCCGAACACGCTCCAGGCTCTGAGCTGTCAACACAGAGCCCAATGTGGAGCTTGAACTCATGAACTGTGAGATCATGACCTGAGCAGAAGTCAGACGCTCAACCAACTGAGCCACCCAGGCGCCCCTCCTGAGGGCTGGTTTTGGGCTGGTTTTAAGTAGAGCATCAGTAAGAAATAGGAAAGGCAGCAAACTGTGTTTCATTCTTGGGAAGTCTGTCAATTTTGTGTATTTGTTTATCTATCTTCGAATAAAATGTCATTAGTTAGATGACTGTCATGGGGATGCATAGTAATATGTTTATTTAAATTAAGACATGAAGTCACATTTTTTTTTTCTTATTTGGCTGATTGAGTTGACAATGAGAGTTGGCATTGTCAAATAGATTATGCAGATATTTACCATCCATTGAAGGAGGTAGGCATCAAATCACAGCTCTAAGACTTTGATAAAAACACGTAATAAAATAAAAGCATTTTATAAAAAATATTACATTGCAAAGATGTATTAAAACGAACAACAATTTGATTTTGGAACCCTTTCTGAGTTTACTGAGTACAACAAATACTTCTAAGTGGAAGAGTAACAGGCATAATTAATAGTAATTGACAAGTCTTAATAAAGTCTTTTTGAGATACTTCCCAGAAAAAGAGAAAGTGAGTGACTGTAATGACTGGGTAATAAGTCATTTTGTGAGTCAGGTGATTTCCAATTCTTTGCTTTCAACTACAGTTAAGCATTAGCTGATATACATTACTATAATTGATTATACAATACTATGTGATTTTGGCTTATAGCTTAGAAGGAACAAAAGACTTGAGTGACTGTGGTATAATAAAATTCTCTCTATTTCCAGCCACTTATTTATTTGAGCTTAATTGCTTAGCACTAAAAGTTATGAAAACAAAAAGTAGGAGTAGAATTGATAGCAAACCCTATTTCATTCTAGCAATAAGTAATATTGGATACACCAACCAACTTTTTAAAACAAGTCCTATTTCCAATGAAATTTTACTTCTTTATATTTAACAACATATTTCAAAATATGAAATAAATTTCTGTTGTTTTGACCAAATGTGTATTGCTATTTTTTTATGATAATAACTCAATCCAGAGGAAATTTTCTAGTACTTAGAGCTTTATGATGATGGGATATTTAAAAATTTGAATTTCTATTTCTATACTTCAGAACAGAAAGTGTATTACATTTAGATAACATTCTCATAAGATACATGTTTTATAAGAAAATTAAATGATGTAAATTTCCAACTCTTAAGAGCATGTTTGTGCAGTGTTAAAAATGGGTGGTGGTAGCAATTGAGTGGTTATTTAAATTCTACTGAAAATATTAAAGAAGTGATGTACCCATTTTAATTAAATATGCTGATATATATGAGGCTCTAAGAATTATATCCTATCATCTTTTTAAGTTATGATGAAAATCTTTAGATATTACTTAATGTGGATGGTATAATATAGTTTTTCAAAATTAATCAAGGAGCAATATGAGAAAAAAATATTTAAGAAACATTGCCCCTTTCCATGGGGTGCCTGGGAGGCTCAGTCAGTTAAGCATCCTACTCTTTTTTCTTTTTTTTAATTTTTTTAGTATATGTGCTGCTGAAGCCAGGACTTTTTTAAAAAAAATTTTTAATGTTTATTTATTTTTGAAAGACAGAGAGAGACAGAGCACTAGTGGGGAGGGGGAGACACAGAATTGGAAGCAGGCTCCAGGCTCTGAGCTGTCAGCACAGAGCCCAGTGCAGGGCTTGAACCCACGAACCGTGAGATCATGACCTGAGCCGAAGTTGGATGCTTAACCAATTGAACCACGCAGGTGCCCCTAAGCATCTTACTCTTAATTTTGACTCTGGTCATGATCTCATGGTTTGTGAATTCAAGCCCCACATTGGGCTTTGCGCTGACAGTGTGGAGACTGCTTGGGATTTTCTCTCTCTCTCTCTCTCTCTCTCTCTCTCTCTCAAAATAAATAAACACTTAAAAACCCCAACATTGCACCTTTCCTTAACTGAATGTTTATGTATCTGTTATTATCAACTTTTCTTTAAGGGATGTTCTGCTTTGTTTTATTTTATTTTTTGCCTATATACTATTTTATTTTTGTCAGCTTTATTGAAATATAATTGACATAATATTGTCCAAGTTTAAAATATACATGTGCTGATTTGATATACTTATGTGTTGCAATATGATTTTCGCCACAGCATTAGCTAACACCTTCATCATGTCACATAATTACTACTACTTTTTGTGGGGCAAACATTTAAGATCTACTTTGTTACAAACTTTATATAATATGGTACTGTTAACTATAATCACAATGCTGTGGACTTAATCCTCATAACTTATTTATCTTGTAACAGGAAGTTTGCGCCCACTGACCAACTCTCTCCAGTTCCCTCACTCCCCAACCTCTGGTAACCACTATTCTACTCTGTTTTCTCTTGTTTGTTTTTTTTAGATTCCACATATAACTGAGATCATGTAATGTTTGCCTTTTTCTGACTGACTGACTTCGCTTAGCATAATGACCCAAGGTCCATCCATGTTGTCACAAATGACAGGATTTCCTTCTTTCTCAAGGCTGAATAATATTGTTGCACGTGTGCGTGCATCTGTGTGTGTGTGTGTGTGTGTGTGTGTGTGCAAAATCACATTTGCTTTATTCACTCATCTGTTGATGGAAACTTAGGTTGTCTCTCTATCTTGGTTATTGTGAATAATGCTGCAATAAACATAGGATATCCTGTTTTCATTTTCTTTGGATATACACCAGAAGTGGGATTGCTGAATCACATGGTAATTCTATTTTTAAATTTTGAGGAATCTCTATACCATTTGTCACAATGGCTGTACCAATTTACATTCCCACTAGCAGGGCACAGGTGTTCTCTTTTCTCCACATCCTCACTAACACTTGTTATCTCTTGTCTTTTTGTCTCTTATCTCTTGTCCTGTTAGTTATTCTGACAGGTATGAGGTGAAATCTCATTGTGATTTAGGTTTGCATTTCCTGATGACTAATGATGTTGAGCATTTTTTTGGGGGGGGGGATTTCTCTCCAGTTTTTAATTACATAGATTTTATATAGTTAATATAAAAAGTTGGGTATATGACAAAGATTTTCTCATGTTAGCTAAAACTTCAATTTAATGGCTAGATATTTTTTTATAATTTTTTTGTAATATTTATTTATTTTTGAGACAGAGAGAGACAGAGCATGAACGGGGGAGGGGCAGAGAGAGAGGGAGACACAGAATCGGAAGCAGGCTCCAGGCTCTGAGCCATCAGTCCAGAGCCCGACACGGGGCTCGAACTCACGGACCGCGAGATCGTGACCTGAGCTGCAGTCGGACGCTTAACCGACTGAGCCACCCAGGCACCCCAAATGGCTAGATATTTTAAAGCAACAAGCTTAAAAACTAAAAATATTTGTTATATGTAATTATATGTTATTCATGTAACTGTTGACCACTTGTATGTCTTCTTTGGAAAAAAAGGTCTTTTCAGATCCTTTTCCCATTTTTAATCAGATTGTTATTTTTCTACTGAGCTGTATGAGTTCTTTCTGTATGTACTTAATAATGGATATAATTCCTTATTCAAAATATGACTTGTAATCGTTTTCTCCCATTCTGTAAATTGCCGTTTCATTTTGTTGATTGCTTCTTTTGCTGTGCAGAAGCTTTTAAGTGTGATATAGTTGCATATATTTATTTTTGTTTTGTTGCTTGCAGTTTTAAGGTGTCAGTCCAAGATCATTGCCAAGATTGACATCAAGACTTTGGAGACTATGTTTTCTTCTAGGAGTTTTATAGTTTCAGGTCTTATGTTTAAGTCTTTAATCCATTTTGAGTTAATTTTTGTCAGTGGTGTAAAAAGGTATGCAATTTCATTTTTCTGCATATGGTTATCCATTTATCCCACACCATTTATTGAAGAGACTATTGTTTCCTCATTGAGTATTCCTGCCTCCCTTGACAAATACTCGTTGATCATATATGCACTGGAGTATTTCTGGGCTCTCTATTCTGTTCCATTGGTGTGTGTACCTATTTTTTTATGCCAATGCCATACTGTTTTGCTTACTATAACGTTGCAGTATAGTTTGAAATCAGTAAACGTGAAGCCTCCATTTTTGTTCTTCTCTCTCAGAATTGCTTTGGCTACTTGGGGTCTTTTGGCTGTTTCCTATAAATTTTAGGATTACTTTCTCTGTTGATTCCACTGAAATTTTGATAGGGATTGTATTGAAACTACAGAAGGCTTTGGGTAGTTTGGACATCTTAGCAAAATTCTTCCAATTCAGAAACATAGGATATTGTTCCATTTATATGTGTTTTCTTCAATTTCTTTTATCAAAGACTTGTAGTTTTTTTTTTTTAATTTTTTTTTCAACGTTTATTTATTTTTGGGACAGAGAGAGACAGAGCATGAACGGGGGAGGGGCAGAGAGAGAGGGAGACACAGAATCGGAAACAGGCTCCAGGCTCTGAGCCATCAGCCCAGAGCCTGACGCGGGGCTCGAACTCACGGACCGCGAGATCGTGACCTGGCTGAAGTCGGACGCTTAACCGACTGCGCCACCCAGGCGCCCCAAGACTTGTAGTTTCAAGTGTACAGACCTTTCATCTATTTGGTTAAATTTATTCTGAAGTTTTACAAAAATTATTTTTAATTCTACTGTGAATGAGATATTCTCCCCCCCCCCCCAACCACAAATATTCCATTGTTAGGGTACAGAAATGCAACTGATGTCTGTATGTTGATTTTATATTCTGCAACTTTAATGAGGTTGTTGATTAATTATTTTTTGTTTGAGTCTTTGGGGTTTTCTATATATTTGATCATATCATCTACAAATAAAGACAACTTTACTTTTTCCTTTCCAGTTTTTTCTTTTAGTTCTTTATTTCACTTGGTTGCTCCAGCCAGGACTTCCAGTACTATGTTGAATTAGAATAATCAGATTGAGCACCCTAGTCTCGTTCCTGACCTTAGAGTAGAAGCCTCAACGTTTCACTATTGAGTATGATATTAGTTGTGGGCTTGTTGTATATGACCTTTATTATGTTGTATATTGTTAAGGGTTTTTATCATAAAAGAATGTTGTATTTTGTCAGATGCCTTTTCTACACCCATTGAGATGATCATAATTTTTACCTTTCCTTTTTTTGAATATGGCCTGTCACATTTATTGATTTGGATCCCAGTGATTTATCCCACTGATAAATCCTGCTTGATCATGGTGTACAGTCTTTTTAATATACTGCTGGGTTCAGTGTGCTAAGTTTTTGTTAAGAAATTTGCATCTATATTCATCAGGGATATTGGTCTATCATTTTCTTTTTTTGTGGTATCCTTATATGCCTTGGTTATCAGAATAATTCTGACCTCATAAATGACTTTGAGTGCACCCCCTCCTCTCTAGTTTCCATAGAATGAGTTTGAGATGTCCCCCCTCCTCCAATTCTTAAAATGAGTTTGAAAAGGATTAGTGTTAATTCTTTAAATGTTTGGTAGAATTCACCAGTAAAACCATCTAGTCTTGTGTATTTCTTTATTGGAAGATTTTGGATTACTGATTCAATCTTCTTATTCATTATTTGTCTGTTCATATTTTCTATTTGTTCATGAGTCAGTCTTTGTAAGTTGTGTGTTTCTAGGAATTTATGCATTTCTTTTAGGTTATCTAGTTTGTCAGCATATAGTTGTTCATAGAAGTCTCTTATGATCTTATATATTTCTATGGTATCAGTTGTAATGTCTTCTCTTTCATTTTACATTTTATGTTTTTTGAATATCTTTCTTTTTTCTTAGTTTGACTGAAGGTTTGTCAATTTTTTTTATCTTGTCGAAAAGCTAGCTCTTAGTTTTATTGACATTTTCAATTGTTTTTCGGGTCTCTATTTCATTTATTTCAGCTCTGATCTTTGTTATTTCCTTCTTCTAACTTTGGCCTTTGTTCACACTTCTTTTTCTAGTGTTTTTTGAGGTATAAAGTTAGATTATTTATTTGAGATCTTTCTTTTTTCTTAATATATGCATCTATTGCTATAAACTTGCGTCAAAACTGCTTTTGCAGTGTTCCATAGGTTTTGATATGTTGTGTTTCCATTTTCATCTGTTTTCAGATATTCTTTGATTCCTCTTTTGATTTCTTCTTTGACCCATTCGTTGTTTAGGATTGTGTCAATTTCTGCATATTTAAAAACTTGCCACTTTTTCTGTTGTTGATTTCTAGTTTCATACCATTGTTGTTAGATAAGATACTTGGTATGATTTCAATCTTTTCAGATTTGTGTCCTAACATATGATCTATCTTTGAGAATATACCATGTTCACTTGAGAAAAATACATATTTCGCTGTTGAATGAAATGTTCTATATGTGTCTATTAGGTCCATTTGGTCTAAAGTATGGTTCAAGTTCAACATTTCCTGGTTGATTTTCTGGCTGGATAATCTATCCATCATTGAAATTTGGGGTATTGAAGTCCCCTATTATTAATGTATTGCTGTCTGTTTCTCTCTTCGTATCTGTTTATATTTGCTTAATATATTTAGGTGCTCTGATATTGCATGTGCATATATTTATAATTGTTATAACCTCTTGATGAGTTGACCCCTTTATCATTATATAATGACCTTCTTTGTCTTTTGTTGACATTTTTGGCTTACAGTCTATTTTGTTTTATACAAGCATAGCTCCTCCTACATTTTTATTTTTATTTTTTGGTGTGTACTTGCATGGAATGTCTTTTTCCATCCCTTTACTTTGAGCCTATGTGTGTCCTTAAAGTTGGAATAAGTCCATCCAGCTACTCTGTGCATGCCTTTTGATTGGAGAATTCAATCCATTTACATTAGGGTAGTTATTGATATATAAGGACTTACTAATGCCATGTTATTAATGGCTTTCTGGCTGTTTTGTAGTATGCTTGTTATTCTCTTGCTATCTTCCTTTATGAATTGGTGATTTTCTGTAGTGACATGCACTGAGTCCTTTGCCCTTTCTCTTCATCTTTTGTGAATAGATTATAAGTTTTTCCTTGGTGATTATCATAAGGCTTAAATAAAATGCCTCATAAATTTGTTTTGGGGCACTTGGGTGGCTCAGTCGGTTAAGCATCTGACTTCAGCTCAGGTCATGATCTCACAGTCTGCGGGTTCAAGCCCTGCATCGGGCTCTGTGCTGATAGCTCTGAGCCTGGAGCCTGCTTTGGATTCTGTGTCTCCCTCTCTCTCTGCAACCCCACCCCTCCCATGCTCTCTCTTTCTCTGTCTTTCCAAAATAACTAATAAAAACATTAAAAAATAAATTTAAGTCTATTTTGCTGAAAGCACTTAACTTCCCTTTATACTAAAACTTTTACTTCATTTTTAAAAATGTTCATTTATTTTTGAGAAAGAGCACAAGCAGGGGAGGTGCAGAGAGAGAAGAGGACAGATGATCTGAAGTGGGCTCCATGCTGACAGCAATGAACTGGGTGTGGGGCTTGAACTCACAAACCTTGGGATCACGACCTGAGCCAAAGTCAGAAGCTCAACCAACTGAATCACCCAGCCACCCCCTTTTACTCCTTTTATGTATTTAAATTTTTTTAAGTTTATTTATTTATTTTGAGAGAGAAAGTGCATGTGTGAGAACAAGCGAAAGGGAGGAGCAGAGAGAGAGGAGAGAAAGAACTCAAAGCAGCCTCCATGTGCTGTCAGTGCAGAGCCCGATGTGGGACTTGAACTCACAAACTGTAAGATCATGACCTGAGCCAAAATCAAGAGTTGGATGCTCAACCGACTGAGCCACCCAGGCACCCCAACTCCATATATATGTATATATATATATATATATATATATATATATATACACATATGTATGTATATATATATATATAAATTAAAAAAAATTTTAATGTTTACTTATTTTTGAGAGAGAGAGAGAGAGAGACAGAGCATGAGTAAGGGAGGAGCAGAAAGAGAGGGAGACACAGAATCTGAAGCAGGCTCCAGGTTCCGAGCTGTCAGCACAGAGCCCTATGTGGGGCATGAACCCACAAACCATGAGATCATGACCTGAGCCAAAGTCGGACGCTTAACTGACTGAGCCACCCAGGTGCCCCTCCTTTTATATTTTTAATGTCACAATTTACCTTTTTAAATATTGTGTATTTGTTAAATTATGTAGCTATAGTTATTTTTAATACTCTTGTCCTTTAATCTTTACACTACTTAACACACCATCATATTATAGTGTTAGAATTCTGAAGTTGACTATATTTACTTTTCATATATTTTGTATATTTTTGTATGTTATCATGTTACTAATTAATGTCTTTTCATTTCAACTTGAAGATAGTCCTTCAGCATGTCTTGTAAGGCAGTGGTGATGAACTCCCCCAGCTTTTGTTTTTCTGGGAAAATATAATTCACATTTCTGAAGAATAACTTTGCTGGGTAAACTATTCTTGGTTAGCATTTTTTTCTTTCTTTCAGTACTTTGAGTATATCATCCTACTTTCTCTTGGCCTGTACAATTTTTGCTGAGAAATCCACTGATAACTTACAGGGGCTTTCTTTGTAGGTTACAATCTTTTTTTCATTTGCTGTTTTTAGGATTCTTTGTCTTTGATTTTTGATATTTTTTACTATAATGTATCTTGAAGATGATCATTTTGGATTGGAATAATGGGTGATCTATTTGCTTCATACATTGAATGTCCAAATCTCTTCCCAAGTTTGGGAAGTTTCCAGCTATTATTTCTTTAAGTAAGTTTTTTGCCCCTTTTCCTCTCCTGGAACTCCAATGACTTGAGTATTAGGTGTTTTTCGTTTTTTGGGGTTTTTTGTTGTTGTTGTTTTTTGTTTGTTTTTGTTTTGTTTTTTTTATGGTGTCTGATAGATCACATGGGTTTTCTTCACTTTTTTTTCATTCCTTTTTCTTTGTTCTCTTCTTACTCTGTTATTTCAAAGTTTCTATTCTCCAACTCCCCAATTCTTCCTTCTGTTTTATCTATTCTGCTATTGATGCTGTCTATTGCATATTTTATTTCATTCACTGAATTCTTCAGCTCCAGAATTTCTGTGTGGTTCTTTTTATGATTTCTATCTCATTAATTTCTCATTTTTTTTGTGTATTGTTTTCCTGATTTCATTGAATTGTCTTTCTGTGTTTTTGTGTAGCTCATTGAGTTTCCTTAAAACAGCTATTTTGAATTTTTTATTAGGTAAATTACGGGTCTCTATGTTTTTGGGTTATGTCACTGGAGGACTATTGTGAGCTTTGGTGATGTCATATTTCCTTGATTTTTCATGTTACTTGGAGTTTTGCATTGCTATTTTCACATTTGAAATAGCAGTCACTTCCTCTAATCTTTAATAACTGCCTTCAGCTGAGAGATATCTTTTGTCAGTTCAGCTATAGATTCTGGGGTTTTCTCTGACTTTGAGTGGATAACTGCTCCATGCAGTTTCTTAAGCTTATATGTCTTCTCTCAATCCTACAATATGCCAGGTTGGCTGCTGCTAACTTCTCTTTTGTTTTCTTGAAGGTGGCACTATAGCTCAAGTTTGTGATTTCTCCCTCCTCCAGAGACCCCAGTCTGTTTTCTGTGCATGTTCCCTGTCTGCTTGAGCTTGTTATCCCCACTTCTTTCAAGACATGAACAGGGATCTGGCTACAGAATGGGAAGAGGTGTAGGTTTGGCACTGGGGACTTTGAGGGATCAAATGGGGGAATGTTCAAATGAAGTTTTCCCAGTGGCTTTAGGGGAAGGCTTCTTGCTAGAGTCCAGAAGGCAGCCACCAGGAATCACATCATTTTAATGCCCTCTAATGTTCTTATCTGCCTCTTTTCCAATCTCCTCCCTTCCTCCAGTCATGGAGCTCCTGATTTAATTTTTTGGATACTGCAGGAGAGAAGTTAGTTTCTTTAGCAGCATCCTGCGCAGCTGAGGAAGGCCATGCATTCACTCACCACTCTCCTTTCCCTGTGGAAGAAAGAGCTGGCCAGCTAGTTTAACCCTACATTGTGCCATTCTGAGGAACGATGCTGGTAAAATCAAGTCATTCCTCTTAACCACTCCAATGCATCTAAACTCACTTTTTTTTCCTACAGTGGAGTGCTGGAACTTCTCTGGAAACCTGTACTTCCACAAAGGCTCTCTTATCCATTGATATCTGCCCAAGTCCGTTATCTCTGCTTCTAGACTATGGCTGCAAGGGGATGGAACTAGTTCATACACTTTTTCCAGTTCTACAGCCTGTACTGAGGTCTGTCTGTCTCTTACTCAACACCAGTTGGGTGAGATTCCTCCCAGGTCCTTGGCATATGGTGCTATATCCCATGACCCCACAAAGGCATTTTTGTTCATGGATGAGTGCCACTTTTTTGTTGTGTATAAGAGGGGGGCAAAAGCCAGAAATTTATGCTACCATGATGCTGATGTCAGTCTGTCATGATCATCTTTAACTGAGATGAAATTATCTTCAGTAAAATTTTAAGTAATTCTAATGAGGGCGTCTGGGTGGCTCAGTCAGTTAAGTGTCTGACTTTGGCTCAGGTCATGATCTCAGTTTGTGAGTTCAAGTCCCATGTCAGGCTCTGTGCTGCACTTGTTCTCTCTCTCTCTCTCTCTTTCTCTTTACATCAAAGTGAAACTAGAAAGTATTATGAGGATTTCCTCAACTTCATGCCCTTACCAGTCACCTGCCTGACTACATCAACATACCAAGAAAGAGAGGTCCATTCCATCTAAGGTTGACCCCTTCTCATGTGCTTTAAATTTGACCACTTCTTATCTTTCTAAGGAGCTCTGCTTCTTCAATTATCCCTCCCACTCTCTCTTACCTCCAATCACTGAAAATCTATTGAGTTTTCCCATTCAACATCTAAAACCTCAAATTTATCCCATATTAAAATTGGGAAAACAGTCTGTGAGGAAAGGGCATTCTTGTAACGTACTTTGGCAAGTATAAATTGGGATTTCCTTTCTGTAGAGCAAGTTAAAATAGGGATTGAGGCTTTAGAAATGGATGCATAGGGGCACCTGGGTGACTGTTTGTTGAGAATCTGACTCTTGATTTCAGCTCAGGTCATGATGCCAGGGTCATGAAATTGAGTCCCTCATTGGGCTCCATGCTGAGTGTGGAGCCTACTTAAGATTCTCTCTCTGTCTCGGGGCGCCTGGGTGGCGCAGTCGCTTAAGCGTCCGACTTCAGCCAGGTCACGATCTCGCTGTCCGTGAGTTCGAGCCCTGCGTCGGGCTCTGGGCTGATGGCTCGGAGCCTGGAGCCTGTTTCCGATTCTGTGTCTCCCTCTCTCTCTGCCCCTCCCCCGTTCATGCTCTGTCTCTCTCTGTCCCAAAAATAAAATAAAAACGTTGAAAAAAAAATTTAAAAAAAATGAAAAAAATTTGTATCCTCTGTTATAATATAGTGATGCCAATAATCACTACTGGAGTGTCTGAAGAAGTGTGTTTCTGGGCTGACTCAGATTGTTCTGCTTTATAAAGTCGTTGTCTCTCTCACAAACAAATGGGAAGATATTCCATGTTTACAGATCTGAAAAATTATTGTTAAAATGTTCATACTGACCAAAGCCTTCTATAGAGTCATTGTGATCTCTATCAAAATTTCAATGGCACTTTTCACAGAAATAGATAAAACAAATCCTAAAATTTGTATGGAACCACAAAAGATCCCAAATAGCCAAAGCAATCTTGAGAAAGAACAAAGCAGGAGGTATCACAGTTCTTGATTTCAAACTATACTACAAAGTTATAGTAATTAAAACAGTATGACAGTGGCACAAAAATATACACATAGACCACTGGTCAGTGGAAGAGAGTAGAGAGCCCAGAAACAATCCAGCACATGTGGTCAATAAATATTTGAAAAGGGAACCAAGAACACTGAATGGGGGAAGGATAGTCTCTTAAACAAAGGATGCTGGGATAACTGGACAACCACATGCATAAAAATGATATTGGATGCCTATCTTACGCCACTCACAAAAACTAACTCAGAATGGATTAGAGACTTCAACACAAGATCAAATACTGTAAAACTCCTAGAAGAAAATATAAGGAAGAAATTCTTTTGACATTGCACTGGGTAATGATTTTTTAGATATAACACCAAAAGCATAAGCAACAAAAGCAAAAGTCAACAAGTGGGAATATGTCAAAGTAAAAAGCTTCTATGAAGCAAAAGAAACAATTAACAAAATGAAAATGAAACTATAGAATTGGTGAAAGTATTTGCAAACTGTACATTGGATAAGAGGTTAATTCTGAAACATATCAAGAAAAACAATCTAATTTAAAAAATGGACAGAAGAACTAAATACACATTTTTCCAAAGAAGACATCCAAATGACCAACAGATACATGAAAATATATTCAACATCACTAATCATCAGGAAAATTCAAATCAAAACCACAATATCACCCTACACCTATTAGAATGACTATCATCAAGAAGATAAGAGATAACAAGTGTGAGAATGTGGAGATGAGAACTCTTATACACTATTGAAGGGAATATAAATTTATTCAGCACTATGGTAAACAGTATATAGGTTTCTCAAAAAATTAAAAATAGAACTACCATATGATTTAGCAATCCCACTTCTGAGTATATATCCCAAAGAAATGAAAACAGGATATTGAGAGGATTTGCACTCCTATGTTTACTGTAGCATTATTCACAATAGATAAGATATGGAAACAACCCAAGTGTCCATCAACAAATGAATGGATAAAGAACATGAAATATATATTATATATTGTTATATAAATATATATATTTATATATACATATATACATATATACATATATATTTATATATATATGTATATATATGTGTGTATATATATATATATATATATATTATAATTCAGCCATGAGAAAGTAGGATATCCTGCCATTTGCAGCAACATAGATGGACTTTGAGGGCATTATGCTGAGATAAGTTAGACTGAGAAAGACAAATACTGTGTGATATCATTATATGTGGAATCTAAAAAAGCCAAACTCATAAAAATAGAAGTAGAGTAGAATGGTAGTTACCAGAGACTGAGAGGTGGGGGAATTGGGGGTTATTTAAGGGTACAAACTGGGAACTGGTAGATAAATCTTGGAGAGCTAATGTGCAGTATTGTGATTATAGTCAACAATACCGCATTATAAACTTCAAAGTTGTGAAGAGACTGGATCTTAATTGTTCCCACCATAAAAAATAAATGACAATTGTGTAACTTGGTGAGGTGTGAGCTCTATTTCTTGATAGAGGTGTTTGGTAATCATACTGCAATATAAATGTGTCAAATCGACATGTACACCTTAAACTTACACAATGTTATATGGCAACTATATTTCGATAAAAAATGAAAGTAAAAACATCAAATAGTTGTCTCTGTGTCTAAAGTGTTGTGGCTGTAACCTTGTCAGGCTGTCAGCTGTTGTATGTGTCTGTCAATGCACTTGTAATCAGTAGAGCTCTACATTTATTGTTAGCTTTTAGCATCTCTATCTTGGCAGGGGAAGTGGTTGTGGTGATAGGAGATTTTCATGGCCCTTAAAAAAACACTTGATGTTTCTCAATTGTGTTATGAATATATGAGGTTGTTGGGAAGTTAATTTCCGGAGAAATAATATGTAACTGAGTGTCTTAGTTCAGGCTGCTATAATGAAATACTATAGACTGGGTGACACAAAAAACAGATATTTAATTTCTCATAGTTCTGGAGGTTCAGAAGTCCAAGATCATGGTGCTGGCAGATTTGGTTCCCAGTAAGAACTCTTCCTGTCTTGCAGATGGCTTTCTTCTCACTATATCCTCACATGGAAGAGAGAGCTCTGGTTTCTATTCCTCTTCTTATAAGGACAATGATCCTATCACGGGGGACCCTATCCCCATGACCTTTGTCTAAGCCTGATTACCTTCCAAAGGTGCCACCTCCATATGTCATCACACTGTGAGTTAGGGCTTCCACATATGAATTTTAACATATGAGCATTCAGTCCATAACACTGAGATTCCATGATATTTGTGTTTCTTTTAACCCCAAGAAAAGTGATGAAAGTAATCCAGCATGAACCGGTCATTCACAGGATATACAGTATTTTATATCCTGACTCCATATAATAGGGGTGAGACAATAAACAACTTGAGGTACTTCTCTATTAGAGACGCTAAAGAAAAACAATGTTTTCAGAGTGGAATGACTTTTCTATTGATTTCCAGTTCCTTGCTGTCCCTAGATATCTTTTTAAGGACAACTTTGAATCATCAGGAACAGGTGCAAGCTGTCTTTTCTAATAGAGACTGTGTTGGATGAGGCAGCAGGGGGGATGCAGTGTGCTAAAGCGGACAACATGTCAACCAGGAGGCAATTTCTGACTTCTGTATAAGTGATACAGTTATGAGGAAAGAAGCCACCATTCAAACCTAGTCCTGTCTGACTCCGAAGCCAATAAAGGGTACTTTCTATGGGAACCTGTGACCTCCATTCTGTGAGTCCTGGGATGAGTTCCTACGCGCGCGCGCGCACACACACACACACACACACACACACACACTTTCTCCATGAGGTACGGCCAAGTCTCTTTGGTAGTAATTCTACAGGTAAGCATTAATTAATACAGAGCAAAATTTGTGTGGGTAACCTAAACTCAGGGACAAAGATGACCAATTTAGCTTGTAGTTTAGACCAAAAATTAAAACAAAGAGCTCCATTTCTATGGCTCCCAACAACATTCCAAAAAGCAAAATATCCTGTTAACTCATTATTTTGCATATAACTTTACATTTTTTCTCTTTAAGTTATTTATACCAACAGGTTGTTTCAAAGTAGTAACAAACTCAGGGCCGGTGAATTTTGAGACCTACTTCCTGATTATTACTGCCAAATTTATACAAAGCAGTGAGTAACTTTTATGATCTCTTTTATTTATTTGTTATTTTAAAAAATTTTTAAAGTTTATTTATGTTTGAGAGAGACAGAAACAGCATGAGTGGGGGAGGGGGAGAGAGAGAGAGAGAGAGAGAGAGAGAGAGAAAATCCCAAGCAGGCTCTGCACTGTCAGCACAGAGCCCAACGTGGGGCATGAATTCACAAAACTGTGAGATCATGACCTGAGCCAAAACCAAGAGTTGGACGCTCAACCAACTGAGCCACCCAGGTGCCTTTATTGTCTCTTTTAGATGTCTATTTATCATTTATTGTCTCCTTGTGTATCAATTTTCACCAAATAGGACCTTTATGTGTAACTACTCTGACTAAAATTTTCCAAATGAATATTGCTGCCATCACAAATTTCCTCTAGGGAAGAAGTGTAATGTGGGTGAAATCCCCACATTAAAAACAGCATGGATAAATAGGGGCATCTGCAGGGTTCAGTTGGTTAAGTGACTGACTCTTGGTTTTGGCTCAGGTCATGATCTCACAGTTTGTGAGATAGATAGAGCCCCATGTTGGGCTCTGTGCTGACAGTGCGCAGCCTGCTTGGGATTCTGTCTCTCCCTCTCTCTCTGCCCCTCCCCCACTTGTGCGTGCTCTGTCACCTCTCTCTCTTTCTCTCTCTTTCTCAAGATAAATAAATAAACATTTTAAAAAATAGCACGGGTAAATAAAGGGAAAATATATGTGTCAATGTGATATAATAGCCTCTTTTCAATAGATAAAAATCACTCAGATAATTTGTATATGTATTATCAGGGCTCTGAAAAATAATATATTGTGTAACTCTGGGTCAAAACTGCCAGCACTGTTGGATTTACATAACAATGTGATTAGAATAACTCATACTTTGTACTTTTGCTGACTGTACAATTTTGTAACTATACTGTGTTGATCAGAAAATTAAATACAGAACAGTTTTTTATAAAAGGCACGATGAGGACAGCTCTAGATCTAATGATATATTAGGGAAAGTCAGACAAGAGAGTTACTTTCTTTCAAAGTCACCAGCTTTTGATTTTTTCCATAACCTGATTCAAATTTTCTGTTCCAATCATACTTTCTTCCACATCTAAACATTTTATCTTTTTTTAAAACTTGACACAATGTATTCAACCTTAGGCCTAGAAGACAAGTACAGCTGAGTTGGAATGACAGCTTCAACCATTCACTAGTTGTATGATCTTAAAAGTTCTTTAAATTCTTTGATCCTTAGTTTCCTCACCCATATATTGGGTATAATAATCGAATATTCCTCATAATATTATTGTTAGGATTAAATAATATATATATATATATATATATATATATATATATATATATATAAGATACTCAGAATAAGGCATGGTATATGGTGAAATAACCATAAATATTAACTATTATCATTTACATCATTAACAAATAGGGGGTAACTAGCTCTTCCAATTAATCTATGATGCTTATAAGTGAAATGCCATATCAGTTAGCTTTTTAGATTAATTACTGAATTCTGGAAGCAAAAATAAGTGTGATGAACACTTGAAAAGGGCACTGCTGTGTCTTGATTTGTCAAATTTACATGTAGTTGTTCCTAGTGTCAGCCTCAGAGAACGGTTGGCTCATTAAAGAGCTGAAACAAGGTTGCTGTTCAAGAAAGCATACTGAATTTTCTAGTTTCTTTTACATCACAGAAGAAGTTGGTGAAAATATGAAGTGGGACACAGGGCATTTCTGGTTTCAGAAGAGCAAGACAATTGAGTATGGGTAGTTGCTAATAATATCTAAAACCAGGGGCGCCTGGGTGGCTCAGTTGGTTAAGAGTCCATGATCTCATGGTTCATGAGTTCAAACCTATTCCTGGACCATGCGGTCAAAGAATTATAGATGTGACCTTCACTTATAAGAAGGACCCCAACGGGGACCAGGTGGTGAATCCACACTGGGAAGTTGAACAAAATGAAATGATTCAAGACTAAAACAAAAATAAACATTTAACCATGGCAGCATAATTCCTGGATTCTTCAAATGAATAAATAGATAAATAAAGGAAATAAAATTCAGTAGAGTGCATATGTCCCTTCAAAACAGCACACCTGTATCCCTTGGATAAATACCTAGTAGTGCAGCACTATCAACAATAGCCAAAGTATGGAAAAAGCCCAAATGTCCATCGATGGATGAATGGATAAAGAAGATGTGGTATATTACTCGGCAAGCAAAAAGAATGAAATCTTGCCATTTACAACTATGTGGATGGAACTGGAGGGCATTATGCTAAGCAAAATTAGTCAGTCAGAGAAAGGCAAATATGTGACTTCACTCATATGAGGACTTTAAGAGACAAAACAGATGAACACAAAGGAAGGGAAACAAAAATAATATAAAAACAGGGAGGGGGACAAAACATAAGAAACTCTTAAATATGGAAAACAAACAGAGGGTTCCTGGAGGGGTTGTGGGAGGGGGGATGGGCTAAATGGGTAAGGGGCATTAAGGAATCTACTCCCGAAATCATTGTTGCACTATATGCTAACTAATTTGGATGTAAATTAAAAAAAAAAATCCAGTGGATTTGTTTTTATTTCTTCTTGGGGTTTCAACCTAGGGAGATAGTATAGGCCGTTGTCACATTCCATTGGAGCCCTTCTGTTACTCTCTTAGAGTTTCTTGAGTCATAGATTTGGTCATATTAGATTTTAGAGATTATTAGTAACTACACATACCCACCAACCTTGCTTTCCTGAAACCAGTATCTTTGGGCACTTATTTAAATATTCAAAGATGATTCCCAGTGGAATCATTATAGGCTGGTGATGGGGAATTGTATTTTTTTTCATCATTAGGATGCTGACTCAGGAAATAAAGAATAAAGACAGGCACATCACTGGATGAAGAAGAGTAACACACGGGATCATTCAGGATCCATACAGCAAGAGAGTGTTGAATAAGTTGACAAGTGATAGCGAGGAAGGTCCACATAGCAAAGTCTCAGATTCCAAGATACACAAATCTCTCTAGATAGTGGAGGGCCACCTCAGATAACAGAGACTACAGAATAATCTTATGAATCTATGTCAGTAAGCAGAGCCTTAAGACAGATGATAATGAGTGTGAGAGAAAAATAATGGATTTAGGAATAAATAATCCAAAATACACACTTATAAAATAAGACTCCCTTATCAGAAATTCACTTAAGAAAAGGACCCGGGCACCTGGGAGACTCATTCCATTAAGTGTCCAACTTCGGTCATGGTCTCCAGGTTTATGAGTTCGAGGCTCTGACAGCTCAGAGCCTGGAGCCTGCTTCGGATTCTGTGTCTCCCTCTCTCTCTGCCCTTCCCCCACTCACACTCTGTCTCTCTCTCAAAAATAAGTAAACATTAAAAAAAAGAAAGAAAGAAAGAAAAATACCAAGAGTCATTACAGGTTGACCCTAGAATCTGGACCCAATATTCTGCATTAGCCAAAAAAGTCTAGAAAATGAAAAAACTATTAAAATTATACTGGAAACAAAGCTTTATCCTGGTATATTTCTGTTGAAAAGGATTTATGTAGTTCTTACTGCTCTGCCTCAGAAACAAGTTTGTCATTACTTGAAAAGAACTGGGGAAGACGAGTCCAAAATAATTGGAGATATTGGAAATAAAAAGAGTGTTTTGTTTAACATTAGATTTGGACTTTCAGTCTGAAAATGAGAAATCTAATTACTTTGGAGTAATTAAATCTGTGCAATAATAAGTAACATGAATTAGGTGAACAGAGATTTGCTTACTCGCTAACCTCAAAGTCCTAGAATTGGGAAATGGCAACTTTTGAAACTTATAAAATAAATGTATTAGCCCAAGAAGTAGGTTTCACGGGAAATATAAATGCATTTCGAAACTATTTGGATAAATTATGACCAAAAGTCATCAGTGAATTTGAGATATATTCAGCTCCTGGAATTAAGAAGTCTTCAGAAGGAGTAACAGAAGTATTTTCCTGACATCTCTGTGGGCAAGAGAATCCAGGTATGAATAGGTCGAATGTTCCCAGACAGCTCATGAGTTAGAGAAGTTTGAGTACTATCTCTACAATAAGAGAATTACCTCACGTTCATTCAGCATACCACTTTTTATCCTCTCTTTCTATTTCAGATCCAAGTACAGTGACAACTTTCAGTAGTGGATGTTCCCCTCTGATTGATGGCCAGAGGTCAGGACTCTCCAGCAATTCTGATGAGTATATGTAACTTCTTGGTTCATCTCTATTGTTTCATCTTAAATTCTGCAAATGAGATGATGCAGATGAGCAGCGCTGCAGTTCTTTCTCATTTGCATTTTATTAGCTTTATGACAGTTTCCTTCTTGCATGATATTACCTAATTACATCCTTCAAAGAAGCACTAACATATCCCTCTTCACTTTCAATTATTCACTCCAACGAAGGGAATCATGAAACACCCACTCTCTCCCAGAAAATCCACCCAGCACTGGGTCGCTGTGGGAGGAAGATGATGTGGAGGAGTGAGACCACAATCCCAAGCAGGTCTTACAGAAAGCCTGGCTTTGGCCCCATTTCCTCTCAAGTCAACTTTCTAGCCACACAGGAACTCAAGTCTCATAATCATATACATCGAGATGGTATTACCCAAGTTTATTGGTCATGTGATCCACTGGACTTGTTACAAGAATAACCTGTTTCAAATAATGTTGGGATGTTTCTAAAAATCATCCATTTTGAATCATCCACAAAGAATCACATTTTCCCAGTATTTCAAAGAAAAGATTGTAGTCTCTGAAAATTTCTGAAAAGAGAACATCCAGATTGAGTTTTAAGTATTTCATTTCTAGTTCTCTTTCTAGTTCTCTTTTATTTGATCACCAATATTTTATTTAAAAAAATAATCAAATCAGCATTCTCCAAGTCTTCAGAGAATAACTTCCAATTGCTTCCAGAAACTTTTCTTGGGCTATACCAAGTAGTAGGTACACCTTCATAAAGAATAATATACTACTAGTTCACCTACACAGTGGCAAGAACATATGAGATGTTTCTGGAGTCTATCTCAATACCCTGACTGATTCTTAGATTCCTGATAAAGTTTTGCACCATATTCAGACTTACAGAGTGCACCATCTATTATGCTATAGAAAAGCTAAAGATGTAAAAATGAAAGCAGTTCAAGCACATGTACTTGATAAATCCTCAGTCAAGACTCCTCCACTCAGAAGTATTCCTTAACTTACTCTTGCCAATGTCAAAATGCCAACAGTTAAAATGTGAATACAGGTTCCCTGGGGCCTGACGTTACAGGGGACCTTGTGTTACTTTGTGTCAATTGCTTATTTTCCTCCAGTGATTCTTCTAGTTGGATCATTCTCCGTCATGGACACTACAGCACTCATGGCAAGATTGTTTTTCTAATTCATATATTTTACCATATGAATGATAACCTGCAACTGGCACAGAGATCAGGTGTTTAGAATACTCATTATTTTCTGAATGAACACATTTTCTTTACACCAGCACTTTCAAGAAGGCTTTAAAATACAAGGAAAGATCTTGATTTAATAGATCTACTGAGGTATAATTTATATACAATAGGCTGGACATTTCAAGTGTACAATTTGATGCATTTTGATATATATACACACCAGTGAAACCATCACTGTAATATGATGAATATTTTTATCACCCTCAAAAGATTCCCTTTGCCCCTATCACTTCCCCAAATCCTAGGCAAACAATGATACACTTTTTTCCCACTACATATTTCTTTTCATTTTTTATAATTTTATATAAGTGTAATCATACAGTACTCTTAACAAAATCTAGCTTCTTGGGGCACCTGGGTGTCTCAGTCGGTTAAGTGACCTACTTTGGCTCAGGTCATGATCTCACAGTTCGTGAGTTCAAGCTCCACATTGCAGACCCTGTTGTCAGTGCAGACCCTGCTTTAGATCCTCTGTCTCCCTCTCTCTCTGCCCCCCCCACCCCGACTTGTGCTCTCTCTCTCAAAAATAAATAAACATTAAAAAAATCTAGCATCTTACACTCAGCATAATTATTTTGAGATTCACCCTTGTTGTTGTATCAATATTGTTGTATCAATAGTTTGTACTTTTTTTCTTGTTTTTTTTCTTTCTCTTTATTTTTTTCTTTTTCATGTTAATATTCTATTGTATGGATATACCACAATTTGTTTAACCATTTACCTGTTGATAAACATTTGAATTGTTTTCAGTTTGGGGCTTTCACAAAGATGCTAAAAATATTCATGTACTGGAATCCTGGGAAGATGGCGGCGTAGGAGGACGCTGGGCTCACCGCGCATCCTGCTGATCACTTAGATTCCACCCACACCTGCCCAAATAACCCAGAAAACTGCCAGAAGACTAGCAGAACGGAGTCTCCGGAGCCAAGCACAGACGAGAGGCCCACGGAAGCCGGTAGGAAGGGCAGAGAGGCGGTGTGCACTCCACGGACTGGCGGGAGGGAGCCAGGGCGGAGGGGCGGCGTGGGCCAAGCAGAGCCCCGGAGTCTGGCTTGCAAAAGCGGAGGGGCCGGAGGGAGTGTGTTCTGACAGCAAGTGGGACTTGACATCTTGAAGGTTATAAGCTAACAGCTCTGCTCGGAGAATGGGAGAACTGGAGGACAAGGAGAGGGAGAGTTGTTGAGCCCCTGACGACAGAGCTCAGCTTGGCGGGGAACAAAGGCGCTTGCCAGCGCCATCTCCCTCGCCCATCCCCCAGCCAAAATCCCAAAGGGAACCAGTTCCTGCCAGGGAACTTGCTTGCACCGCGCAAACACCCAACGCTGTGCTTCTGCAGATCTGTCCCTCCGGCGGGTCTGACTCCCGCCCAGTGCGGCAGGGCCCCTCCCAAAGCGGATCTCAGAAGGAAAAGCGAGCTGAGCCTGCCCCTCCCGCCCCTGTGCACCTTGCCAATCCACCCCAGCTAATATGCCAGATCCCCAGCACCACAGGCCTGGCAGTGTGCAAGTAGCCCAGATGGGCCACGCCACCCCACAGTGAATTCTGCTCCTAGGAGAGGGGAAGAGAAGGCACACACCAGTCTGACTGTGGCCCCAGTGGTGGGCTGGGGGCAGACATCAGGTCTGACTGCGGCCCCGCCCACCAACGCAAGTTATTCAAGACAGCACAGGGGAAGTGCCCTGCAGTCCTGCACCACTCCAGGGACTATCCAAAATGACGAAACGGAAGAATTCCCCTTAGAAAAACGTCCAGGAAATAACAACAGCTAACAAACTGATCAAAAATGATTTAAACAATATAACAGAAAGTGAATTTAGAATAATAGTCATAAAATTAATCGCTGGGCCTGAAAACAGTATAAAGGACAGCAGAGAATCTCTTGCTACAGAGATCAAGGGACTAAGGAACAGCCAGGAGGAGCTAAAAAATGCTATCAGTGAGTTGCAAAATAAAATGGAGACAACTATGGCTCAGATAGAAGAGGCAGAGGAGAGAATAGGTGAACTAGAAGATAAAATTATGGAAAAAGAAGAAGCTGAGAGAAAGAGAGATAAAAAACATCCAGGAGTATGAGGGGAAAATTAGAGAACTAAGTGATACACTAAAGAGAAATAATATACGCATAATTGGTATTCCAGAGGAGGAAGAGAGAGGGGAAGGTGCTGAAGGTGTATTTGAAGAAATAATAGCTGAGAACTTCCCAAATCTGGGGAAGGAAAAAGGCATTGAAATCCAAGAGGCACAGAGAGCTCCCTTCAGACGTAATGTGAATCCATCTTCTGCACGACATATCATAGTGAAACTGGCAAAATACAAGGATAAAGAGAAAATTCTGAAAGCAGCTAGAGATAAACATGCTCTAACATATAAAGGGGACCTATAGGACTTGTGACCGATCTCTCTACTGAAACTTGGCAGGCCAGAAAGAAATGGCAGGAGATCTTCAATGTGTTGAACAGAAAAAAATATGCAGCCGAGAATCCTTTATCCAGCAAGTCTGTCATTTAGAATAGAAGGAGAGATAAAGGTCTTCCCAAACAAACAAAAACTGAAGGAATTCGTCACCACTAAACCAGCCCTACAAGAGATCCTAAGGGGGATCCTGTGAGACAAAGTACCAGAGACATTGCTACAAGCATGAAACCTATGGACATCACAATGACTCTAAACCCATATCTTTCTATAATAACACAGAATGTAAATGGACTAAATGCGCCAAACAAAAGACATAAGGTATCATAATGGATAAAAAAACAAGACCCATCTATTTTCTGTCTACAAGAGACTCATTTTAGACCTGAGGACACCTTCAGATTGAGAGTGAGGGGATGGAGAACTATTTAACATGTCACTGGAAGTCAAAAGAAAGCTGGAGTAGCCATACTTATATCAGACAAACTAGACTTTAAATTACAGGCTGTAACAAGAGATGAAGAAGGGCATTATATAATAATCACAGGGTCTATCCATCAGGAAGAGCTAACAATTATAAATGTCTATGCACCGAATACAGAAGCCCCCAAATATATAAAACAATTACTCACAAACATAAGCAACCTTATTGATAAGAATGTGGTAATTGCAGGGGACTTTAACACCCCACTTACAGAAATGGATAGATCATCTAGACACATGGTCAATAAAGAAACAAGGGCCCTGAATGATACATTGGATCAGATGGACCTGACAGATATATTTAGAACTCTGCATCCCAAAGCAACAGAATACACTTTCTTCTCGAGTGCACATGGAACATTCTCCAAGATAGATCACATACTGGGTCACAAAACAGCCCTTCATAAGTATACAAGAATTGAAATCATACCATGCACACTTTCAGACCACAATGCTATGAAGCTTGAAATCAACCACAGGAAAAAATCTGGAAAACCTCCAGAAGCATGGAGGTTAAAGAACACCCTACTAAAGAATGAATGGGTCAACCAGGCAATTAGAGAAGAAATTAAAAAATATATGGAAACAAATGAAAATGAAAATTCAACAATCCAAATGCTTTGGGATGCAGCGAAGGCAGTCCTGAGAGGAAAATACATTGCAGTCCAGGCCTATCTCAAGAAACAAGAAAAATCCCAAATACAAAATCTAACAGCACACCTAAAGGAAATAGAAGCAGAACAGCAAAGACAGCCTAAATCCAGCAGAAGAAGAGAAATAATAAAGATCAGAGCAGAAATAAACCATATAGAATCTAAAAAAAACCTGTAGAGCAGATCAATGAAACCAAGAGTTGGTTTTTTGAAAAAATAAACAAAATTGATAAACCTCTAGCCAGGCTTCTCAAAAAGAAAAGGGAGATGACCCAAATAGATAAAATCATGAATGAAAATGGAATTATTACAACCAATCCCTCAGAGATACAAGCAATTTTCAGGGAATACTATGAAAAATTATATGCCAACAAACTGGACAACCTGGAAGAAATGGACAAATTCCTAAACACCCACACACTTCCAAAACTCAATCAGGAGGAAATAGAAAGCTTGAACAGACCCATAACCAGTGAAGAAATTGAATCAGTCATCAGAAATCTCCCAACAAATAAGAGTCCAGGACCAGATGGCTTCCCAGGGGAGTTCTACCAGACGTTTAAAGCAGAGATAATACCTATCCTTCTCAAGCTATTCCAAGAAATAGAAAGGGAAGGAAAACTTCCAGACTCATTCTATGAAGCCAGTATTACTTTGATTCCTAAACCAGACAGAGACCCAGTAAAAAAAGAGAACTACCGGCCAATATCCCTGATGAATATGGATGCAAAAATTCTCAATAAGGTACTAGCAAATCGAATTCAACAGCATATAAAAAGAATTATTCACCATGATCAAGTGGGATTCATTCCTGGGCTGCAGGGCTGGTTCAACATTCGCAAATCAATCAATGTGATACATCACATTAATAAAAGAAAAGATAAGAACCATATGGTCCTGTCAATCGATGCAGAAAAGGCCTTTGACAAAATTCAGCAACGTTTCTTAATAAAAACCCTCGAGAAAGTCGGAATGGAAGGAATATACTTAAAGATCATAAAAGCCGTTTATGAAAAGCTCACAGCTAACATCATCCTCAATGGGGAAAAACTGACAGCTTTTTCCCTGAGATCAGGAACACGACAGGGATGTCCACTCTCACCGCTGTTGTTTAACATAATGTTGGAAGTGCTAGCATCAGCAATCAGACAACAAGAGGAAATCAAAGGCATCAAAATTGGCAAAGATGAAGTTAAGCTTTCACTTTTTGCAGATGACATGATATTATACATGGAAAGTCCGATAGACTCCACCAAAAGTCTGCTAGAACTGATACATGAATTTAGCAAAGTTGCAGGATACAAAATCAATGTACAGAAGTCAGTTGCATTCTTATACACTAATAATAAGCAACAGAAAGACAAATAAAGAAACTGATCCCATTCACAATTGCACCAAGAAGCATAAAATACCTAGGAATAAATCTAACCAAAGATGTAAAAGATCTGTATGCTGAAAACTATAGAAAGCTTATGAAGGAAATTGAAGAAGATATAAAGAAATGGAACACCATTCTGGGCTCATGGATTGGAAGAATAAATATTGTCAAAATGTCAATACTACCCAAAGCTATCTACACATTCAATGCAATCCCAATCAAAATTGCACCAGCATTCTTCTCGAAACTAGAACAAGCAATCCTAAAATTCATATGGAACCACAAAAGGCCCCGAATAGCCAAAGGAATTTTGAAGAAGAAGACCAAAGCAGGAGGCATCACAATCCCAGACTTTAGCCTCTACTACAAAGCTGTCATCATCAAGACAGCATGGTATTGGCACAAAAACAGACACATAGACCAATGGAATAGAATAGAAACCCCAGAACTAGACCCACAAATGTAAGGCCAACTAATCTTTGACAAAGCAGGAAAGAACATCCAATGGAAAAAAGACAGCCTCTTTAACAAATGGTGCTGGGAGAACTGGACAGCAACATGCAGAAGGTTGAAACTAGACCACTTACTTTCTCACACCATTCACAAAAATAAACTCAAAATGGATAAAGGACCTGAATGTGAGACAGGAAACCATCAAAACCCTAGAGGAGAAAGCAGGAAAAGACCTCTGTGACCTCAGCCGTAGCAATTTCTTACTTGACACATCCCCAAAGACAAGGGACTTAAAAGCAAAAATGAACTACTGGGACCTTATGAAGATAAAAAGCTTCTGCACAGCAAAGGAAACAACCAACAAAACTAAAAGGCAACCAACGGAATGGGAAAAGATATTTGCAAATGACAGATCAGACAAAGGGCTAGTATCCAAAATCTACAAAGAGCTCACCAAACTCCACACCCGAAAAACAAATAACCCAGTGAAGAAATGGGCAGAAAACATGAATAGACACTTCTCTAAAGAAGACATCCGGATGGCCAACAGGCACATGAAAAGATGTTCAGCGTCGCTCCTTATCAGGGAAATACAAATCAAAACCACACTCAGGTATCACCTCACGCCAGTCAGAGTGGCCAAAATGAACAAATCAGGAGACTATAGATGCTGGAGAGGATGTGGAGAAACGGGAACCCTCTTGCACTGTTGGTGGGAATGCAAATTGGTGCAGCCACTCTGGAAAACAGTGAGGAGGTTCCTCAAAAAATTAAAAATAGACCTACCTTATGACCCAGCAATAGCACTGCTAGGAATTTACCCAAGGAATACAGGAGTACTGATGCATAAGGGCACTTGTACCCCAATGTTTATAGCAGCACTCTCAACAATAGCCAAATTATGGAAAGAGCCTGTAATGTCCATCAACTGATGAATGGATAAAGAAATTGTGGTTTATATACACAATGGAGTACTACGTGGCAATGAGAAAGAATGAAATATGGCCTTTTGTAGCAACATGGATGGAACTGGAGAGTGTTATGCTAAGTGAAATAAGTCATACAGAGAAAGACAGATACCATATGGTTTCACTCTTATGTGGATCCTGAGAAACCTAACAGAAACCCATGGGGGAGGGGAAGGAAAAAAAAAAGAGGTTAGAGTGGAAGAGAGCCAAAGCATAAGAGACTCTTAAAAACTGAAAACAAACTGAGGGTTGATGGGGGGTGGGAGGGAGGGGAGGGTGGGTGATGGGTATTGAGGAGGGCACCTTTTGGGATGAGCACTGGGTGTTGTATGGAAACCAATTTGACAATAAACTTCATATATTGAAAATAAATAAATAAAAATATTCATGTGCTAGTCTTTGAGCAGATATATGCTTTTACTTCTCTTGAATAAATATCTACAAGTGGGTTTATGGTATGGTACATGTATGTGTAACTTTTTAAGAAGATGCCAAACTGTTTTCTAAAGGAGTTGTTATTTTAGATTCCTATTTGTAGTGTATGAGAGTTCCACTTACTCCATGTCCTTGGTGAAACATGGTTTGGTCAGTATTTTACATTTTAGCCACTCTAAAGAAGGTGTGCTGGTGTCTTATTTTGGTCTAAATTTGCATTTCCCTAATGACTAATGGTTTTGAGTATATTTCACAAACTTACTCTGTACATCTTTGGTGACGTGTCTGCTCCAATGTTTGCCCATTTTTTGATTGGGTTGTCTTCTCATTGTTGAACTGTTTTATATTCTAGATACAAGTCCTTTTTTTGGATATATGTTTGCAAGTTTCTCCAAGTCTGTGCTTTGATTTTCATTTTCTTTACAGTATCTTTTGGAAGAGAAAAATTTTTAATTTTTAATGAAGACAAATATATAAATATTTTCTTTTAGAGTTCATGCTTTTTGGGTCATATCTATGAAAGCTTTACCTAACCAATGCCATTAAAATTTATCCTATTTTTATTTAAAATTTTAATGGTTTTAGATCTTATATTTAGGCCTATGGACCATTACAAGATAATTTTTTATGTAGTACACATAAGTTGTTTTGGCTACCTAGGTCTTTTGACTGTCCACATAAATTTTAGAATCAAATTGTCGATGTCCTTTTAAGAAAACCTATTATTTGATTGAGACTGTGCATCATCTTTTTTTTTTTTTAATTTTTTTTTTAACGTTAATTTATTTTTGGGACAGAGAGAGACAGAGCATGAACGGGGGAGGGGCAGAGAGAGAGGGAGACACAGAATCGGAAACAGGCTCCAGGCTCCAAGCCATCAGCCCAGAGCCTGACGCCGGGCTCGAACTCACGGACCGCAAGATCGTGACCTGGCTGAAGTCGGACGCTTAACCGACTGCGCCACCCAGGCGCCCCGAGACTGTGCGTCATCTTTAAAGAAATTTGGGAATAATTAACCTTTTAACAACATTGAGTCTTCCTATACATAAACGAGTCCTCAACTTTGTTCTTTTCAAGATAGTTTTGGCTATTTTGAGTCTTTTGCATTTCACTTAACTTTTAATATCTGCTTGTCAGTTTCTGAAGAAAACCTGCTGGAATTTTGATAAGGACTGAAGAAAAATCTATAGATCAATTTGGAAATAACATCATCTTAATAGTGTGTCTCCCAATCCAGGAACATTGAATGTTTCCCCATTTGTTTAAATGTTTTAAAACAGTTCTCTCAGCAATGTTTTATAACTTTCAGTGTACAAAACTTGCATTTCTTTTATTAAATTTATTCTTAAACATGGTATTCTTTTTAATGCTTTTATGAATGAAATTATATTCTTAATTTTTATTTTCAGATCATTCACTAAAGGTACATAAAAATATAATTTGTTTTTTGTATATTGATTATGTATCCTGTGACCTTGCTGAATTCACTTAGTAGCTTGAGGAGTTGTTTTTTGTTGTTGTTGTTGTTGTTGTTATTATTTGTTTTGTAATTTCTCTAGAATTTTCTATGTAGATCACCATGCCATCTACACATAGGCATGATGGTCTACACTACTTTCGTTTCCTCTGATATGTATGCCTTTTCCTCCCTTTTTCTTCCAAATTGTGCTAGTAGAAGCTCCAGTACAATTTGAATAGAAGTGGTGAGAATGAACATCTTTGCCTTTTACCCAATCTTAGAAGTGAAACATTCAGCCTTTCACTATTAAGAATGTTTGCTGCAAGTTTTTTTTTCCTTTTTTTATAGATGACCTTTATCAGGCTGAGGAAGTCTGTTCTACTCCAAAACTGTTTTACAGTTTTTATCATGAATAGGTATTAGACTTCTGTCAATGCTTTTTCTGTGTATATTGAGATTTTCATGTGGCTTTTGTCCTATAGTGTCTCAATATGATGTGAAACAATTAATTTTTGGATGTTAAAACAACCTTGCATTCCTTGGTTATGCATCCATTTGGTTATGGTGCATAATCTTTTTTATATGTTCTTATATGTTGTTTCCTAATATTTGCATCTATGTTCATGAAGGATATTGGCCTGTAATTTTCGTTTCTTGTGATGTTTTTGTCTGGCTTTGGTACAAGTGTGGCACTGGCCTCATAGAATGATTTGATAAGTATTCCTCCTTATTTTTTGGAAGAATTTGTGGAATAGTGGTATTTCTTCTGTAAGTATTTGGAAGAATTTGTCAGTAAACTTATGTAGGCCTGAGCTTGTCTTGTGGTAAGATTTTTAACTTTTTAACTTTTAATTTTTAATTTTTTTACTTATTTTAGGCATATTCAGATGTTTTTTTCTCCTTCAGTTGGTTTTGATATTTTGTGTTTTTCTAGGAATTTGGCCATTTCATCTAAATTATCTAATTTGTTGCCATAAAGTTCTTCATAATATTCCCTTATAAGCTTTTAATTTAACTTGGAGTGTTTCTTTTCTAATATAGGCATTAAAGTCACGAAATTTCCTCTAAGTATGCTTTAGCTGCATGTCATAAATTTTGATACATTATGTTTTCATACTTATTCAGTTCAAAATATTTTCTAACTTCTTATTTGATCCATGAATTATTTATAAATACAGTAAAACTTTGGATTGCAAGTGACTTGTTCTATGAGTATTCTGCAAGATGAGCCAAGATTTCTAATACATTTTAACTTGATAAGCGAGCAATGTCTTGCAATACAAGTAGTATGTGATGCCAAATGTCACATGATCACAACTGAGCCAATGGTTCTTGAAATTCGCTTTGATATATGAGTGCTTTGGATTACAAGCATGTTTCTGGAATGAATTATGCTAACAAACCAAGGTTTTACTATATGTTACTTAATATCCAAACATTTGTGGAGTTTTCAAATTTCGTTCTGTTGTAATTTCTTTCTTTTCTTTTAATTTGGCTCCATGTCTAACATGGGGCTTGAGCTAACAACTCTGAGATCAAGAGTCAGATGGTGTACTGAATGAGCCAGCCAGATGCCCCTCTTTTGTGATTTCTAATTTAATTCCATTGTGGTCAGGAAACATACCTTGTAGGAACAACATACCTTCAATTCTTTTAAATGTATTATTGCTTTATGGGGTAGTATGTGCTCTACACTGGAGAAAATTCCATGTGCATTGAAAAGAATGTAGTCTACTGCCATTGGATGAAGAGTTACATAGATATCTGCTAGGTCAAGTTGGTTGAAAGTGTAATTAGAATATTTTGTATCTTTGCTGGTTTTCTGTCCAGTTTTTAATTGAGAGTGCAATATTGAAGTCTCCAAATATTATTGTATTATCTATTTCTCGCTTCAACTTTCTCAGTTTTTCTTAAATATATTTTGGGGGCATTGTTTTTATATACATATGTACAATTATTGTAGTTTACCTCTGAATTGAACTTTATATCATTATAAAACGTCTCTTGTTTCAAGTGGGCTTTTTTCTTTTTTTTTTTTTTTTTTACCTTAAAGTCTATTTTTCCTGGTATTATTATAATCATTCCAGCTCTTTTTGTTACTGTTTGCATGGATTTTTCCATCCTTGTACTTTCCATCCTTCCAACCTATTTGTGTTTTTGAATCAAAAGTGTTTCTTTAAAGTTGGATGCTATTTTTAAGTCTAGTGTATCTTTAAAATTAGATCCTATTTTTAATCTAATCTAACTTCTGTCTTTTATTTGGAGTGTTTAATCTGTTTATACTTAATGTAATCATTGAAATGGCAGGATTTACATTTTCCATTTGATTCTTTGCTTTCTATGTATTTTATGTATTTTTTGTTTCTCCATCTTATGTGTTAAATAGGTGTTTTCAAGTATACCATTTAAATTCCTTTATTGCTTTTTTTGTTTTGTTTTGGTGACTTGCTTTTTTAAAAACAGACTTTGTTTTTTAGAAAAGTTTTAGGTTCATGGAAAAATTGAATCAAGTGGAAAGTTATACATTTCAATTTTTTAATTTTATTAAATTTTAATTTTTAAATATATCAAATACATACATTTTTTCCTTGTCTCTCCTTATCATGTGCATGGTTTCCTCTGCCTTCTTGAAAATAACACTGCTTATAATAGCTGTTTTAATGTCCTTGTCTGATAAGTCTATCACTGTGTAATTTCTGAGTCTATTTTCAGTTATTGATTTTTTCCTTAAAAAAATTATTTTTATTTGAGAAAGGTGTGTGTGGGGAGAGAGAGAGAGAGAGAGAGAGAGAGAGAATCCCAAGCAGGCTCCATGCTCAGCATGGAGGCTGATGTGGGGCTTAATCCTACAATCCTGGGATCATGACCTGAGCCAAAACCAAGAGTCCAATACGCAACTGACTGAGACACTCAGGCACCCCTAATTTTTTCTTCTTAATATAAGTTGAGTGTCCTGACCTTGTATGTCTGATACTTTTGACGCCTGATATTGTAAATTTTATATAGGTGATTGAAGACTTTTTTAGTGCAGTTGACCTTTGAACAACATGGGTTTGAACTGTGCAGGCCCACTTATACACAGATTTTGTTTTGGATACAATACAGTACTGTAAATGTATTTTCTCTTTCTTATGATTTTTAATAAGTCTTTTTTCTAGTTACTTTATTATATGAGAATACAATATATATTATATATCATAAATGTACAATTTATATGTACAATATATAATACATATAACATGCAAAATACGTGATGTTATGTTATGAAGGCTTCCAGCCAACAGTAGTTAAGTTTTGGGGGAGTCAAATGTTATATGTGGATTTTCAAATATATGGGAGGTTAGCACCCAACCCCCACATTGTTGGAGGGTCAGCTGTATTACGTTAAATGTTTTTGAAATTTGTGCTTAGACATAGTTGCTTAGAAATAATTTGATCCTTTGATTACTACCTATTAATTTTTGTAAGCTGGGTTCAGAATACCTTCTTGTCTAGTGCTAGTTTTGTCTCTTTACTAAAGTGGTACTCATCTGATGACTCTGTGTGTGATAAAAGTTATTTATATTCTGAGTGGTGAGAACACAAACCAAAAATCCAACTTTATCCTAGCCCTCTGTGAGCTCTGGATCTTATTCTACCTGATCGTCTCTAATGATCTTTCCTTTGGCTGTCATGTGCTAATGAACATTCTGCTAAAGAGTTTAGGGGAATCTTCTGTGGCTCTCTAGATTTCTCTATATGTGTGCATCTCTTTCCTCTTCAAGACTTTGCCACATAAATGCTAGGTACCTTGGTCTCCTTGAACTCTGAATTTTATCTCATTAATGCATGGAATCACCGAGCTCTACTTTTGTGCTCTTTCCTTGTGCTGTGGCGTGGAAACTTTCTGAATGAAGGGAACTAAGGCATTCACAGTGTTTGCCTCATTTGTTTCCCTTCTCTCAGTGTTCTCCATCCCATACTACCTGCTGTTCAATATCTGAAACCTCTTTTTTCCTTTAATTTTGCCCAGTTGGTAAGACAGAAGGGCAAATCTGGTTATAGTATTGTGTCATGGCTGGAAGCAGAAGTACAAAAATCTGATTCTTAAAATGCGCAGTTGACACCTGGGCTGATATTAGGGAGTACAAGAGGGCTAGGAACTTATTTTGTTACTATTTAGGTTAAATGAGAATTTAAAGACAAAAGGCACAAAAATAAAAAGGATTATAAGAAACTCCTATGAATAGTTACATGCCAACAAACTGGATAACACAGAAGAAATGTGTAAATTCCTGGGAACATATGATATACGAAGAATAAATCATGAAAAAATAAAAAAAATCTGAATAGACCAATTACTAGTAAGAAGATTAAATCACCAATAAAGAACCTCCCAAGAAACAAAAGTCTAGGAACAGACAGCTTCACTGGTGAATTCTACCAAACTTTCATAGAATAATTAATACCATCCTTCTTAAACCCTTCCAAAAAATAGAAAAGGGGGGGAATAGTTTCACATTCATTTTACAAGGCCAGCATTACCTGATACCAAAACCAGAAAATGACACCTTAAGAAAAGGAAATTATAGGCCAATATCTTTAATGAGCATAGATGCAAAAATCTTCAACCAAATATTAGCAAACTGAATTCAACAACACATCAAAAGGATCATATACTGTAATCAAGTGGAATTTATTTCAGGGATGTAAGGATGGTTCAATATCCATAGGTCAATTGATGTGGTACAACACATTAACAAAATGAAGAATAAAAATCGTATGATCATCCCAATAGATGCAAAAAAAACCACTTGACAAAATTCAATATTCATTTATGGTAAAAATTCTCAACAAAGTGGGTATAGAGGGGATGTACCTTAGCATAATAAAGGCCATATATGACAAATTCACAGATAACATCATACTTAATGCCGAAAAGCATCAGGAACAAGACACGAATGCCTACTCCACTTCTATCCATCAAAACTTTGGAAGTCCTAGACAGTAATTAGGCAAAAAAGAGAAATAAAAGCCATCCAGATTGGTAAGGAAGATGCAAAGCGGTCACTATTTGCAAACGACATGATATTATGTGTAAGAAACCCTAACAATTCCACCAAAAACCTGTTGGAACTAATAAACAAATTCTGTAAAGTTACAAAATAAAAATCAGTATACAAAAATCTGTTGCATTTCTATACACTATTAATGAACTATCAGAAAGAGAAATTAAAAAAACTATCCTGTTTATAACTGCATCAAAAAGAATGAAAATACTTAGGGATCAATTTAACCAAGAAAATGAAAGAACTGTACTCTGAAAATTATAAGACATTGATGAAAAAAATTAAAGAAGACACAAGTAAATGGAAAGATATTCCATGCTCATGAACTGGTAGAATGAATAATTTATAATGGCCATACTATCCACATCAATCTATAGATTCAATGCATCCCTATCAAAATTCCAATGGCATTTTCACAGAAATATATATACATGCACACAATGGAGTAATATTCAGACATAAAAAAGAAGGAAATATTGCCATTCGCAACAATGTGGATGGTTTTGATGCTAAGTGAAGTCAGGCAAAGAAAAACAAGTACTATATGATCTCACTTATATGTGGAATCTAAAATAAGACAAAAACAAAACAATTCAGAGATACAGGGAACAGATTGTTGGTGGCAAGTGGGGTGGGTGGGTGAAATGAGTAACTGGAGTCAAAAGGTACAAACTTTCAATTATAAAATATATAAGTCCTGGGGATAATGTGCAGCATGTTGACTATAGTTAATAATGTTGTATATTTCAAAGTTTCTAACAGCATAGAACTTAAAAGTTCACATCACAAGAAAAAAATTGTTAACTATATACGGTGACAGATGTGAAATAGACTTATTGCAATATATACAAATATCAAGTCATAATGTCATACACCTGAAACTAATATAATGTTATATGTCAATTATATCTCAACAAAAAATGAGAATTTAAGTATCAACTTTCAATCCAAATACAACATTCAGAAGTTAACACAGTAGGGAGTGTAGTTAAAACTCAAATTTGGGTCTGTGAACATATGTATATGATAAAGAGTAGGTTCTGAGCACTCCAACTGAGAAACCATAACAACTTACCACAAATTTAGCAGCTTAAAACAACACAAATTTATTATCTCACAGTTCTGTAGGTCAGAAATCTGGGTACCACATGACTTGGCTGGTTCCTTGACTTAGTGTCTTAAAAGACTGATATCAAGATGTCAGCAGGGCTGTGTTCTTTTCTCAAGATTCTGCAGGAGAATCCCTTTCTAGGCTTATTCTGATCATTGGCAGAATCCAATATGGTTTTAGAATGTAATCCCAGTTTCCTTTCTGGGTGTCCATCTAGAGGTCATTCTCATGCAGGCTGCCTCTACCCCCTAGTTTGTATTCCCTAGTTTCATAGGTAGATTGGATCCCTCAAGCTTTGAGTCTCTCTGACTCTCCCCTCTGCCTCCTCTTTCCTGCTACATCTCGTTTCACTCTAGCTGGAGAAACTTGTCTGCTTTTAAGGGCTCAAGTGATTAGATTTGGCTGACCCAGATAATCCAGGATAATCTCCCTATATTATAGCCCATAGTCTTAAATTCATTTGCAAAGTCTATTTGGCCATGTAGTATAACATATTCACAGGATCCAAGGATTAGGTCATAGTCATCTGGGGTGGGGGGACGCATTATTTGGCTTACCATATCAGTGTATTGGCTAAAACCCTCATCCTATCCTTGACCTTTATACTCCAAGAAGACCTTTATACTCCAGAGAAATAAATAATTGTACCCCTGGGAGATCTCTGACATTCTCACCCTTGTTGTTATTCAGTTTCATCTTGGAGAAGACAGAAATAAGCAGATACCAAATATCATCACAAAATCTCAAAGCTGGAATCACTTATTCCAGCCCTCTAATTTTACAGATGAGAAAAATTAATGTTCAGAGACAGGAAGATGCTTTGACTAGTTAGTGGTAGAGCTGAATATTGATTCTGGAGCTACAGATCTTTGCCAATATGTGGTTTCATTAATTATATGACTATGCATTTACCTATCTTTTCTAAGCTTCAGTTTGTTCATCTGAAAAATAGGAATAATCATGATCTTTACTTCTCAAAGATGTTGTAAGAATTAAAGGAGGGGCGCCTGGGTGGCCGAGTTGGTTGGACGTCTGACTTCAGCTCAGGTCATGATCTCACATTTTGTGAGTTTGAGCTCCACGTGGGGCTCTGTGCTGACTGACAGCTCAGAGCCTGGAGCCTGCTTCTGATTCTGTGTCTCCCTCTCTCTCTGCCCCTCCCCTGCATGCACTCTGCTTCTCTGTCTCTCTCTCAAAAGTAAATAAACTTAAAAAAAAAGAATTAAAGGGAATTAGTGTGTGTAAAGTGCATAGTACAGTAACTGTACCTGGCACTTAGTAAATGCAAGAAGTGTGAGCTATCATTACTGTTGTTGTTGTTAATATTATTATTTTATGAATCAAGGCTGCACCAACATATAGGCACCTTCTCTTGACTGAATTGATTCAATAACTGAGTAATTTAGTTGAAGCAATTGTGAATGTGAGACTTTTATGTTCTATCACTGCTTTTTCAATATGGTTCTTTCTTTCTGCTTGAGTGACTTAAAAATTTAGATAGGTGAGAAAAATCTATACTACCCAAACTGAACCTTTATTTTAAGGTGCTAAAGCAATATGATCACATCCATTCTCTATTTTAGTAAACTTGGTCATGAATGCACTCATAAAGCAAATGCTTTCTGAGTGTCAGTTATAGGCCAGGAGATATTATAGAGGTGAATAAAACAGTCATGATCCTTGTGGTGCCTGGCTTGTTCAGTGGGTAGAGCACAACTCTTGATCTTGGTGTTGTAGGTTCGAGCCACATGCGTATGGAAATTACTTAAAAATAAAATCTTAAAAAAAATGAATTTAAAACAGACATGATCCTTGCTTACTCAGGGCTTATTGACTGGGGAGAAACTGACATTCAGTGAGTAAGTAAATATGTAAATAAAGGTCACTGTAAATTCTTTGAAGGAAAATAATCGGATGATAGAAGAGATTTTTAAAAACCTATACTAGATTGGAGGTCAGAAGGATTCTCTGAAGAGTGACATTTTAGCTGAGGCCCAAAGAAAGAGAAGGAATCAGCCATGTAGAGAGTGTTCATGTGGTCGGCCTTGGAGATGGAAATAAATACACAGATTTGGAGGAGAGGAAGAGGGAGAAGGAGAGAAGGAGTGAAGGGGAAAGTTTGGCTGAAAAGTTAGATACAGGCAGGTGATAAGGAAAGGGATGGCCTCAAGATGAATCCCAGGTTTCTGACTGGAAGTTGGGGAATATTGTTAGAAGGAGTTTAGAGGCATTAGGTCTAATTTTATCAACCACTTGTCATGTTGCGTGTAGCTTCACATGATATTTGCTTTTTAATTTCCAATTTCAGAGGAAATATTGTATAAAAAAGCGTGATAATCAAATCTACCTGCCTCCCTCAAAGGATTCTTGTGAATATCTGTTCAGAAATGTAGTTATAAAAAAAGACAAAAATGAAAAGAGAAAAGAAAGCAGATACAATCATGAGTATTTGTTTTATGGGAGAGAAATAGGTGAATTTAATTACATATCAGTTGCTTAGAAGTGGAGCTGGTAGAGATGGTGAAATTAAAAGATTAGAGAAGGGAAGTCAATAAATAGAAAACAGCATTTCATTTTTGATGCAAACAGTGTGTCATTTGAGTCAATCTGGAGAAAGATAAGGGGAAATAACATTTTTAAAGGGGAACTTGAAATGGGTGCATTGGCATAATGGAGAGACAGTAGGTAGCATAGGTTAACCATGCTCACTGCTCTGTTATTTATTACTTATTTTAATCTCAACCAAAACTCTATAATCCAGACATGATCCCATCTTAAACATGAACAAACTGAGGCTTATAGTAGCTAAGTAAGTTGTTCCAGGTTAACAAGTGACAAAGCTGTGATTTAAACCCACGTCTGTCAAACTCCTAAACCCAACTACTGACACCCGAGGCTGACAAACTTGTTCATAAAGGGCCTGAAACCAGTTTAGGTTTTGTGAGCCATATGGTCTATTTCTCAACTACTCAATTTTACCATTGTAGCACAAAAGCACAAAAGCAGCATAAATGAGTGGATGTGGCTGTAAGCCAATAAAATTTTACTTATAGAAGTAAGTTGGTGTGCTGGATTTGGCTGCTGACCACCGGCTCACGTTAAGGAGAAGAGATGGCTTAACAGTTTCTGTGGAAAATGGTGATGCCAGAGCACACAAAGCCTCATTTAAAGACAATCCACAAAGAAAATTATTTCAGATGCAAATTAATGAACTCCCAAGTTTCTTAGAATTCGCAATGGTTATGTCACAGCCTAGCAAACATTTGTTGTTCATGGTAAAGCAGAATGGGAAGACACTAATTAAAATTCTAAAATCATCCAGAAATATCTTACCCAACAGTTCCAAATTTGTCTTTCTCCCAACCTTTTACTGGAGCTACTTACTGACTAGGAAATTGAACAGTGTACAGTGACTTTTTCCTTTGTGTTCCCTTTATCAATTTTGGGGGGGGCAGTAAGAACTAGCCACAGGAAAAAAGGTAAAAAGAGCAGACAGAGGGAGGGTGGTCACAGATTTGAGTATATTGGATTAAATCACTTCTGAGGCTTCTAGATTAGTGGTCTGTCCTAATTAGCCCCCGACAATCCTAAGTTTCACACGGGAAGTGAGATGTTCAATGTATGTATTGTCTATTGGCACCGTAAAAAATGACCACAAACTTAGTGGTTTAAATGCTTGCTTATTATCTCACGGTTCTGTGGGTTGGAAGTCCAGGCACAGCATGGCTCCCATGGGTCCTCTGTCTCAGAGAAGTCCAGGCAAAGCACGAGGAGGACTCAAGCTGAAATCAAGGTGTCAGCTGAGCTGGGTTCTTATTTAGAGATTTCGGGGAAGATTCCCCTTCCGTGTTTATTCAAGTTATCAGCAAAATTTAGTTTCTTGTGATTTGAGGACCAATGTTACCTCTTCCTTAACATGTTCCCCCCTTCATCTTCAAGCCACTGATGACACCTGGAATCCTATTTGTGATTTGAATTTCTGACTTCATTTTCTGCTCTGCTTTTAAGGGTTTGTGTGGTTAGATTAGGCCCACCTGAAAAATCTCCATATATTAAAGTCATGTGACTAACAACCTTAATCATATCTACAAATCCTTTCTGCCACATAATATAATGTATCCATGTGAGTTACACCGGGAGGCAAAGGTCATGGAGACTATTTCACATGTAGTTAGTTAGAATTTGTTATTGCAGCTACTTTCCAGGAAAGAGGGAGGTTGGGAGGAAAAGTATTTGTGTTCTAATTTAACTCGTCAGCTGTTGTTTTTCAATGTCAGTGCTGAAGACTGAATTTCCTTCCTTTCTTCTTTCCTTCCTCCCTCCCTCCCTCCCTCCCTTTCTTTCTTCTTCCTTCCTTTTAACAAAAGTTTTACAGGATACATATAAATTAAAGAGAGAGATAATGGACCTACAGACTGGTAAGGAGCCTAACAGGCTAATAGTTGCTAGTGATTGGCATGACAAGTAAACACAGGGCAAAAGATCACAGCAGAGAGGGGGAATGCAAATATTTCAGTGTCAGAGTATTGAGCTACACTATCTAGAAGAGATGCAATCTCATCCACCAAACAAAGGATGAGTAAAAGTTATTAGCTTTGGGGCACCTGGGTGGCTCAGTCAGTTGAGTGTCCAACTCTTGATTTCAGCTCAGGTCATGATCTCACTGGTCATGGGATCGAGCCCTAAATAGGGCTCCACTGCAGCACAGAGCCTGCCTCTCTCTACCTCTCACTCTTTCTCTCCCTCAATAAAAAAATAAACACTTTTTTCAAAAGTTAGTTAGCTCTTCCAGCGTTTGTCATTGTATTTCATTGTCTTTTTGATTTCTTTCCTAATTGTTATTTCAATTGAGTAAGAACTGAAAGAAATAGAAAATCGAACTGTGGTCACTGTAATTATCATTCCAGGATATCCCAACCATCCTGAATTACAAGGGCTATTTGTCTTGATCTTCTTGATCATTCATCTGATGACTCTTCTGGGAAATGCTTTCACATTCACCGTGATCAAAATCAGTCATTTCCTCCACATTCCACTGTATTCTTAGCAACTTGAGTTTCTTGGACATCTGCTACTTGTCCATCACCATTCTGGTCATGCTAGTGAACTTATTCCAAGAGAAGAAGACCATGTCGTATGAGTGCTGCCTTTCCCAGATGTTCCTGTGACCTGTGCTGGGGAAATCTTGTGGCTGCTATGACTTATGAACACCATGTAGCCATTTGCTACCTTCTGCACTATCGGTTTCTCATGATCTAACAGTCTGTGTGCATTGGTTGACTGGAGCTTGGCTGGGTGGGCTAGAGAATTCTGTGACATACTCAGTGCTGGCAGTCACATTCATTCTGTGTGGGTTCAACCAGATCACCTGCTTTCTCTGTGATATCCTGCTGCTCCTGGAGCTCTTCTCAGACACTTCTCTCAATGAGTTTGTGCTCCGTCATGTTGCCAGCACCACCACTGGCTTGAGCCCTTGCCTGTTTACTGCAATGTCTTACCTACTTATCTCTGCCATCTTTAGGATTCCTTGAGGACAAAAACAAGGCCTTCTCTATCTGTGCATCCCACTTCACTGTGGTGGTAGTCTTCTTTGGGATAGCTGACTTCAACTATGACAGCCCAATGTAGGCTACAGCCCAGATATGGACACCCTGGTCTCTGTGCTTTTCTGTGTTGTAATTCCCTTGTTGAACTCCATCATCTACAGCCTATGAAACAAGGAGGTCAAGGATGCCCTGAGGAAGCTGGCTGGAGAAGGTAGATTCTGTAGTAATAGTAGTAATATTCTGTAGTAATATCAGATTAACATTTTTCATCTGCAGAGTCCTTATTCTTTTTTCTCTTTCTTTCTTTCTTTCTTTCTTTCTTTCTTCTTTCTTTTTTTCCTGTTGATAACTTTTACTTGTATAACCTTTTAGTTATTTTATTAAAATACCATGTTTATTAATTTTTAAACCATTTAAAAATTATATGTATTTAAGGTGTACAAGGTGATAATTTGATAGACACATACATAGTGAAATAGTTACTATAGTCAAGCTAGTTAACACATCTCCACACATAGTTACCCATTTTTATGTGTGTATGATAAGACCACCTGAAATTCACTGTTAGCATATCTCCAGTATTCAATACCCACAATTCCTAACAAAAATCTAGTACTGAAATTCACTTGCACATGTCCCAAAAGAGATAAGAACCAATCTTCTCATTGTATGCTGGGAAAAGATGATTACCATAACTTTAATGAATACATGAGAGAATTAATTGTTTTCATTTCTAACAGTTTCTATTTAAGCTGTTGCCCTTGAATTCTGTTTGTACTCTGAGGTATCTCAAAACAGCCACTCAGAGAGAGATTACATGGTTATTCCCAAATGGTCAGTCCACAAGCATTTATAAATGTCCTTCTAGAAAAATGAATTCATTGAGAGATCTAAGGAAGATTTTTGACTCTCATATTAGGCAATGAGTATACTCAAGGTAGGTCCTGCAATGGCAGGCCTCCATCATGATGGATGGTAATTGATAGCCTGTTTTACCAGAGAATATCCTTTCCAGTCTGGGAGAGAACCAGAGTAGGGGACAGGAAGCCCTGCCACAAAGTCAGAAATCCAAAGCTTTTGGTGAAAGACAGTGGTAAGTAGTTTATTTACTATCACAGTTGAGAAAAACTCTGCCCAGTATCAGGATATACTTACTTCTTAAGAGCATACTATAAAATATTGTACATATTTTCATTACTACTTTTATGACCTTTATGTAATGACATATGTGTAATATTATTTTCACGTTGATTAATGTCTGCAATAGTAATAATGAAACCAGAATTGAAATGACCTGAGAAATTATCAATTTAACAGCCTGAGAAGTGCCTACATTCTTTAAGTAAGGTAATATGAGGGGAAAATTTGTTCATGGTAAATAATATATGATGCATAGTATTACTCTTACTGTAATTTTGACAAGCAAGACAGAAAGAAATAATTTTTAGGCAGAAAGCATATTTCCTATGTATCCATTATCATATGATATTAAGGATGCACAAAATATTTATTTAAATAAAATATAATTAAATTTGTATAATTCATATTTGGAAACTTTTTTGTTCACTATGCTAGCAGTTCTCATATTTATATTACAATACAATGTGTGGAGGGTGTCTTGCAAGCAATTTATTAACTATCATAAATCCCTGAAGTTTATGAGTCATAGTGACTGGTCTTGCCCATACTCAAGAAAAGGGGATGATAGTAGACCCATACAACAAGCGTTGGGTTTTGGGGGATCATCTTAGAATTCTGCCTACCATAAATGGTGACCATCTTCCATATTTCCTGTTACTTATGCCTTCCTATAAATGAGTAACCTTTTCATTTGTATCCTGTGTATTGTTACTAACAATCATAGGACAGAGCTGTGCAGATAGAAAGGATGCTGAGATTGTTTGTAAACTGACTTTTTAATATGGTCAATATTATATGACATAAACAAAAGGCTAGGATACACACCAAACTGTTCACAGTGGTGCCAAGCAGAATGTGGCATGAAGGTGAAGATATTTCACTTTCATTTGACATGCCTTCGATTCCAGTAAGGTTTTAGGTAAGCATATGCTTTTTTTGAAATTTAAAATCCCACAAAATTTTTAATTTTAAAAATATTAGACCTCCTTGTACATTTCTTTGTAACTCCCCATGAATCTATACATATTTCAAAATAAAAAGTCTTTAAAATGTAAAAGGTAAATATTAAATAAAATTTGGACCTACTTATCTATCTATCCATCTATCTATGTATCTATCTCTAACATACAATTAGACCAGGAAGGCTTTCACTCATGTGGAATGTCACCATCCCAGAGTATGTTCATAAATATTAAATGGGGATTTTCCCAAGGTATGTAAAAACTAAGGCTACATTGATATATTAAGAGTGATCCAGTCATAGGAATATGAAAATTTCAAGGTCTTAATAATGCCATATTTTCAGGTATGCAACAACATTGACAGAACTATGTAATACTGGGTCTGAAAGGAACTGTACAAGCAACTCAAATGATCTTCACTTGAGACTTGAATCAATTCTCTGCAAGAGACGTAGCAATCTAGACTGCTTGAATATCTCCCACGATGAGGTTTCATTATTCCCCATGTGTTATAAAATTCTTGCATATATAGTCTAAATACAGTTACTAAAACAAAAAGTTGCAAGGCTAAATAAAGGTAGAATAGATACCAGACCAATTAAGCACAAGGGGTGAGGAGATTTCAATTCAACATGAATTTGACAATTTGGCCAAGCGGATTACCAAGAAATACTTGAAACGAAGCAAGCAGAGAGATTTATGAGCAAATACCACATCACTCGTTTATTAGTATGGGGGAATATTGCTCAGAGGTCAAAACAGACTACCAGGATAACCTTTTGAAAGTTTGAGCTTCTGTTTTCTCACTGAGAACAGAGCTAGTAATAGTACTTGCACTTCCAAGTTGTTTTGAGAATTCTTGGGGCAATCATGAAGAGTGCCTGGTTCATAGGACATGTTCAACTAGCACGTTGAACACAGTGGGAGGCATAGCGATGATATTAACAATATGTACAAGAGGATAAGAAAACACAGTGCCCTACTTTGAGGTGGTCTTGATTAGATGATCTCAAATTTGGTAGGAAAGTTTCCAAAGCTGAACAGATGAGAATAGGGCCATCTTTTCATTATCACCATAGTTTGAGATGAAAGGGGTTTCCATCCAACTCACCTGATGTAAATACACATAACTGGCATACACATTAAAGTTTGAGAAGCATTTGCCTATTTAATGACTTCTGAATATTTCATCTGGTCTTACATGCCCGTATGATGGGGAAGGGTACAAACAGAAATCTGGGCAAATCAAAAATAGCTTATATTTCATAGCAATAAATTAACTTTGCCACAATCATCTCAAATATTCTGGACTTTCTTTTATAAAAATTATCCTGAGTACTCTTACTAATCTGTGTGTGTGTGTGTGTGTGTGTGTGTGTGTGTGTGGTGTGTGAATTTACTGGGCAATGTGAAAATTATATTTAAAAATTTTAATTATTGCTTTGCATTACTGGAAATATAAATAGATGTTTTCCTTGTGTGCTCTAAGGGTTTTCACAATCACACTAATTACCCTGGTTTATATTGTACTCATTTTGTTTCCTTGAAGGAAATAAGCCCCTAAGGTTGGTCAGCAAAACATTTCATAAGTGCTAACTGTTCTTACCTAATGTGTGTCTCTACTCATTATTTAGTTTGGAAAATCCTAGTTGGATTCAGGCATGTTGCTTCCTTCCAAAGTTGACTCATTGAGTTTTGTTTTATTTTTTGATTAGATGGGTTGTACTGAGTTTATTTTAATCTTTAAAGAAAAACATACCTCTTTTAAGCTAAATTCAGCAAGATTTTTTTCAAGTTGGCCATTTTTGTTTTTACAGCCAGTCTATAAAACCTCATCCTCAATCTCTTTTTCTTACAAAGTATATCCTCACTTAAAAGTGGAGAGAAAGGTCATTATCATAAAGCAGAGGGTTTGAGATTGAGATTCCCTATTCATATGCAATAGCATGTAAATTCCAAGAGGCAAGTGTCCAGAGTATCCCATAAACTGTAGTGTATAAGTGGTGCTTGTTAATGGTGGGTTTTGATGAGGAGGAGGATGATACACCACTGTTACCACATATAAACCGCATGAGCATGAGGAATATAGAAATGAAACAGATGTCACTTCTCACTCCATCCTCCTGGCCTAGACTAGCCAGTTGGACCAAGAAAAAAAATTTATTATGGTTCTGATTCTACTGCGCGCGCGTGCGTGTGTGTGTGTGTGTGTGTGTGTGTGTGTGTGTGTGTGTGTAATGCCCCATCAATATGTTCCTCAGGAATGGACTTCAAACCATATTTTAAAACATTTAAAATATGCAGTATATACAGCTTCAGGGACCATATTGTTTAAGTCCCTAAACATTAAAAATTCACCTTTACAATTTAGTTATACACAGATCATACCTCAATTTCTCTTTGTGGGGCCACTTCTCATGAAGGATTTCATTTCTTCCTATGAATAAATCTAACTATTTACCTATAAGAGAGTGTTTACCTCTACATTTTTAATATTGTGAACTAAGAGAATGCATGTCATTGATTTTTAATGAAGAGAAATCCATCTATGCAGTTGATAGAGAAAATAAAAAATAGTACACATGTATTACATAAAGGTTTTCTAAGAGGACATACAGATGGAAAGGCCAACCCTAATGTTGCTTTACTGTGAAGCAATGCCCACAGCTAACCTAGAGAGGGTGATGAGTATAGGTAAACCTCTGTCTTGGATACATCTTTCACCATACTCCCTGTGAACTGTGGGGATTAAGAGTGTCCCATCTAGACTTCTCTTCTCACTCCATCTATTCTCTTTGGTTGATTTCATGTACACCTATGTATCAACAGCCACCTTCAAAACAATGATTCCCAAATCCATGTGTAGACAGGTCTACCCTGTCTCCTGAGGACAAATCTTTCTTTCAAGTGCCTATTGGGTATTTCCACGTGGAGATCCCACAGGTACCCAAACTCAACATTACTCAAATCTTAATCCACTATCTCCTCTCCCCATACCTGCTGTACCTCATTCATTTCATGTTTTATTTAATAATCCCTGTCTGCCCAAACTGATTCAGTGCCTTCATCATGACCTCACCACCCATCGTATTCAAAGTGCTCCAAACACAGCTCCTTCTCTGTGTACTGTCGCTTCATGGATTTTCTCCAATCTTCCAAACCCCTATGCTTCTGTTACAGACCATTTCATTTTGATCTGGTTTTAGTTCTCAGACTACTCTCTTTGACTGAACAATGGTGTTTTAACTGAAGGCACATAGACTATGAAGGACTCTGGAGGCGGGTTTCACAATTGTATGACTCCATCGAAATGACATGGACATTTCTGTGCATAGGTACATATTTATCTTCTAGATATATAGATTTTTATGCTTTTCAATATTTTCTAAAACCTAGGCCATTACCTTCCAGATGTTGCCCGGTCTGCCCTAACTAGAATGTGGTCTATGGGCCGTTGTTAATACTCTGCAATCATTCCTACCCATTCTCACACCAAAGCCTGGCTTCCAGATGGCCCAGACATCTAGACTCCATGCTGCTCCATAAGGGAAAAGATATTTTCTGAGACCCTATTGGAGGACTGCTCAGGTTTTTTTCCCCTAAGGAGTTTGCTCAGAGGGTAGATCTGATACAGCCTCTACATGCCAGTCCTGTCCCCTAAAGGCAGGTGATTCCCCTACACATTCTCTGGGTTAACTAATGAGGTTGTGCTCAAAGTGAAAACCACTAGGTTGCTTAGAATTAATGGAGGAGTTTGTTAGCAACCAGACAAGGTTGACCTACCAGCTCCCAACAGCTAACAGGAATCTCCAGGGTTTGGGGATACAACTGCAGGTGAAGGGCTCTCAGCAGAGTTCAGAACCTTGCAACCTTCCTTCCTCTAGTAGCAACACAGTTCTCAGGAAGGTTCACTAGTGTTCTAGAGACCTCTGGGTCCTTTCTCCTATAAACATAAGGACAGCACAAGTACTCTGAGTTTGGTTGGCCTTGGCTGGACAGACCCATGTCTATTTTACTTGAAATTTCTGCCACCAACACGATCTGGGATACCAATCTGCCATCTTTTTGCTTTTGGGACAGTGTACTCACACATGGCACCTCCCCCAACAACAACAACAACAACAACAAACACACACACACACACACACACACACAAGTGAGTATGACCTCCAAATTAATCATTGTGAGGAGAGTGAATTATGCTTGTATATGCCTGAAGGGGCAAGACTGTAGGCAGGAAAACAATTTGAAGGCAGTTACAATAGTCTAGGTAAAAGTGATAAGGTACTGAACTATAATTGTGGTAGAGAGAAAGTAAAAAAGATAAGAAAATGGAAAAAAATATTTAGGAAGTTTTAGTGATTGGTTGGACCTGGGTGCGACCAATACTGAAATGAAAATTGCATGTAAAATACCTCCTGCTTTTATCTTTTCCATATTTTATTTTTAAAAAGTGAATATTTCACATATAGTAAAATGCACAAGTCTTAAGTGTGCAGGCTGATGAATTTATATATATATATATATATATATATATATATATATATATATATGCACCCATGCAACCACTATCCAAATCAAAATATAGGCCATTTTCCTCATTTTAGAAAATTCTTTCATACTCTTTTCTCATCAATGTCATCCAGAGTTAACTACTATGAATGTTCACTTTGTGGCCAGAGATTAGTTTTGCCTATTTTTCCACTTCCTTTAAATGGAAAATACAGCACAAATTCTTGTATGTCTGTCTTTTTTCATTAAGGAAAAGTGTTATAGATTCATCAGTGTTTATACGTGTGTCAGTATTTAAAATAACTGTGTAGTATTCCATTGTATAAATACACCACACTTTTATAACCATTCTCTTATTGATAGGCATACTATTTATTTCCAGTTTGTACTACTAGTAAAGAAATTGGTTTTGAACAAGTCATTTTATGATCATATATACCCACTTTTCTTGGGGGTATACCTAGGAGTAGATTTTCTGGGTCATAGAATAATGTATATTTGAAAAAACTTACAAATCATTTTAAAAAGTGGTTGTATAGCCTTCCACTTTCAACTCAGAGATTTAGAGATCCAAGAAAAGTATTGCTTTCAGCATCACCACAATAACAGTAAAGCTGGACATAATGAAAATGAATGACTTTTCATGAACCCATTAGGGAATTGAGGTTTCAAGGCAAACACTAAATGGAAAACTGGGGAGATATAGTCTCTTACAGAGGAAATAGGATCCATGCATTTTTATTTAACTTGGAGCAGAAGCCATCAGATACCATATAAGCTGATAAGATTCAGCTTCTTTGTGAATTTATTTTTTAAATGTTTATTTATTTATTTTGGGAGAGAGAGAGAGAGAGAGTGCAAGGGAGCATGAGTGGGAGAGGGGCAGGGAGAGAGGAAGAGAGCAAATCCCAAGCAGGCTCCATACTGTCAGCACAGAGCCTGATGCAGGGCTTGATCTCATGAACTGTGAATGAGATCATGACTTGGGCTGAAACCAAGAGCTGGACACTCAACTGACTGAACTACCCAGGGGCCCCAAGATTCAGCTTCTTTGTGAATTTAGTGAATGTTAAACACTAAATGTGGGCTAGTATGTGAGTGTGAAGTTCCTGGGGGCCATAGACAAGAGGTTTTCAACATCTTGCTTTTCTTCCATGAACTCCACTATATACTCACAGTGAAGGCCAGGAAGTGTTCTGAGAAAATTTCAAACCTAACAGGGATATCTGGGAGAAGACTGTGGGAGGAATAGCTGTTGCTGTCAAAACTTCTCCCAAACTCATTTACCACATTTTTCCTACAGAAGTAAAACTAATCTGTAGGGTAGAAGCAACAACAACAAAAAAACCTGTCACCTTAAGACACTGTGGAAAAACACTGCAGCTGGAGAAGGCACAGAGACAAAAAGCTTCCCCCTCAGGTAAGTGCAGGAATATGTGTTAGGCCCTGCTGGGGACAGGCAGAATCACATGTGAAGGCCACATCCCCAAGATCCAGGTTCACAGTACCCAAAACTAAGACTTAACCAGAACATCAGAGAATACTTCTCTTCTGTTCCCCACAAGCCCACTAAAAAATAATAAATAAAACTAATAGTTGAATATAGCTGGATAATCTTCATGAAAGAGATTATCTCTGGGGTTGGTGTAAAAAAAGAACCCAAAACCAAGCAGGGGGTAAAAATTGAGAAAAATAAAAACTCTGGTAAACTTGCCTAAGCCCTAAGCTCAAGATATCACTAGAGAAATTTGAAACCTGCAGTGCACTGAGGGTAACAATAGCAATAACAAACCAAATTAGCCTACCTCCTCACTAGATTAATTCAAACTTCTACACTAAAGGCCTAGCAGAAGGGTGGACATGCTCATCTCCAAGCACCACTACCCCCCCACCCCACACAAATTTACTTCAGTCTCTACTATTCTGTACAACGTTTCCAGTTTCCACAAAAAGTTATGAGGTATACAAAAGGGTAAGAAAAAACACAGCCTGAGAGGACAGAGCAAACATCAGAACCAGACTCAGATATGACAGAGATATTAAAACTATCAGACAAGGAATTTAAAACTACTATGATTAATCGGTTAAAGGATTCAATGGAAAAGGTAGACAACATGTAGGATCAGACAGGTAATTTCAGCAGAGAGATGGAAACAATAAGAAAAGATCAAATGGAAATGACAGAGAGGGAAAAAACAGTGACAGAGATAAAGGATGCCTTCTATGGGCTCATCAACTGAAAAAAACAATCAGTGAACTTGACAGTGTGATAAAGAAATGACTCGGGGAGCCTGGGTGGCTCAGTCAGTTAAGCGTCTGACTTCAGCCCAGGTCATGATCTCATGGTTCGTGAGTTTGAGCCCCATGTCAGGCTCTGTGCTGACAGCTCAGAGCCTGGAGTCTGCTTCGGATTCTGTGTCTCCCTCTCTGTCTGCCCCTCCCCAGCTCATGACTCTTGATTTGGGCACATGTAATGATTTCAGGGTCATGGGATTGAGCCCTGTGTTGGGCTCCACACTGAGTGTGGAGCCTGCTTAAGACTCTTTCTCTCTCCCTCTGCCCCTCTCCCCACTTGTGCTGTCTCTAAAATAAAAAAAATAAGTAAATAATAAAATCTTTTTTTAATTTTTTTATTTAAAAATTTTTAATGTTTATTTTTGAGAGAAAGAGAGACAGAGCGTGAGCGGGGGAAGGGCAGAGAGAGAGGGAGACACAGGATCCGAAGCAGGCTCCAGGCCCTGAGCTGTCAGCACAGAGCCCCACGCGGGGCTCAAACTCATGGACCGTGAGATCGTTACCTGAGCTGAAGTCGGATGCTCAACTGACTGAGCCACCCAGGCGCCCCAATAATAAAATCTTTAAAATAAGTAAAGTTATACTAACTCTTGAGATATGGAAGTATAAGTTACCCAACTTTATTTTTGTTCTTCAAGATTATCTTGACTATTCTAGATCCTTTGAATTTCCATATATATTTTAGAATCAGGTTGAAATCTTCTCAAAACGGATTACTGAAAATTTTATTTGGACCATATTTAGTCTGTAGGATAACTTTTTCTGTAATTTGTCTCAGCAATATTTTGTACTTGGACAATGAAGAGATCCTATACACTTGTTGATAATTAAAGCTATTGCAAATGGTATTGTTTTAAATTACATGTCCAGTGTTTGTTGATTACAGAAATACAATTGACATTTGTATATTGACTTTTCTTCCTGAGATGCTTAAAATATTTCTTGGTTAATTCCTTTTGATTTTATACAGACAAAATTATGACATCTGTAAATAAAGGCAGGTGGGCATCTTTATTTCAATTAGTTATGCCTTTTATTGTTCTTCTCTTATTGCATTGGTTAGAATCTCTAGTATAATTTTGAGTAGAAATGATAAAAGTGGACATCCTTGTTTTGTTTTATATATTATGTAGAATATGTCATAATTAAGTTTGATATGTGTACGGTTTTTGCAGATAAACTTTAGCAGATTAAAGAAGTCCTCATTTATTCTGTTTGTTGGATTCTTTTATTATAAATGGGTGATGAATTTTGTGAAATATATTTTGCCAAATGTGAACATTGAGATGTTCACAGTTTTTCTCTTTTATTTTATTAATATGAGGATGGCAAAGTGGAAAACCAGTTACATTCCTGGGGTAAACCATAACTGTTCATAGTGTTGGATTTGGCTCTGTAATATTTTGTTCAGAATTTGTGTGGCTATGTTCATGAAAGATATTAGCCTGTAATTTTCTTTTATTATAAGGAACTTATCACATTTTGGTGTCAGGATTACACTGTTATCATAAACCAATTTGGGGTGCCTGGGTGGCTGAGTTAGTTAAGTGTCAGACTCTTGGTTTCAGCTCAGGTCATGATCTCAGGGTCGTTGAGATTGAGCCTCATGTTAGGCTCCATAATAAGTGTGGAGCCTGCTTCAGATTCATTCTTTTCCCCTTTCTGCCACTCTCCCATGCATACATGCATGTTCTCTCTCTCTCAAAAACAAACAAACAAACAAACAAACAAATAAAGAAATAAAGTTGGAAAGTATTCCTTCTTCTTCTATTCTCTGGAGCGTTTTTGTAATATTGTACTTTTTCTTCATAAAATGTTTGGTAGAATTCACCATGAAACCATCTGGGCCTGGAATCTTCTTTTTGGAGAGGTTTCAAATTATAGATTAAATGTCTTTTAATATATATAATATTATTTAAATTTTATATTTCTTATGTCAATTACTTCGCATATTTTAAAGAGTTGTGTTTTTCAGGAAATTTGTCTATTTTAAGTTGTCAAATTTAATGTAATAAAGTCATTACCACTATTTTATTATTTAATTAATGTTTGTAGGATCTGTAGTGGTATCCCCTTTTTCATTCCTGATTTTTGTAATTTGTATTTTCTCTTCTTTTTCTTTGATTAGTCTTCCTTGAGATGTATCATTTTATTAGCAAAGAACCAAATTTTGGCTTCATTGATTTCCAGTTAGAGTCTGTTTTCTATTTTATTAATTTCAGGTCTTTATCTTTTAAATATTTGGGGGGATTTAATTCTATATTCTATGTCTAACTAATGAGTTAATAATACTTCTATTCAATAGGGGTGAAAGCCTAGATCATTATTTTAAACACTTATTTATCTATTTATCTATTTATTTATTTATTTATTTATTTATTTTTTAAATTTATATCCAAGTTAGTTAGCATATAGTGCAACAATGATTTCAGGAGTAGATTCCTTAAGCCCCTTACCCATTTAGCCCGTCCCCCCTCCCACAATCCCTCTAGCAATCCTCTGTTTATTCTCCATATTTAAAAGTCTTTTATGGTTTGTCCTCCTCCCTGTTTTTATATTATTTTTGCTTCTCTTCTCTTACATTCAACTGTTTTGTATCTTAAATTCCTCATATGAGTGAAGCCATATGATATTTGTCTTTCTCTGACTAATTTCATGTAGCATAATACCCTCTAGTTCCATCCACCTAGTTACAAATGGCAAGATTTCATTCTTTTTGATTGCTGAGTAACACTCCATTGTATATATACACCACATCTTCTTCTTTTTTTATTTTTTTATGTTTTTTTTATTTTTTAATTTTTAAAAATTTACATCCAAACTAGTTAGCATATAGTTAAACACTTCTTTTCTAATAAGGTATTAAAAACTATAAATTTCCCTCTAAGCATTGCATTAGCTGCACCACCAATTTTTTGATTAGCTATATTTTCATTGTCATTACATTCAAAATATTTTCTACTTTTGTTATGACTTTTTTGATCCATAAATTTGTAGAAATGTTTGCTCAATTTCAAAATACTTGGGGATTTTTCAGAATTCTTTTTGTTATTAATTTCCAATTCAATTCCATCATGGTCAGGAAACGCTCCATATCATCAATCTTTTTAATTGTATTGAAACTTGCCCAGCATATGGTATACTTCAGTGAATGTTCCATGTGCATTCACTAGAATGTTTGTTCTGAAATTATTGGATATAATGTTCTATAAATGTCAGTTGTGTCAAGGTGATTGTGTTGTTTAAATATCTATTTTACTGAATTTTTTGTCTACTTATTCTATAACTATTAGTGAGAGAGGAATATTTAAGTCTTTAATTATGACTGTGAACTTGTCCAACTCTTTTGTCAATATTTTGAAATTATGTTACTAGATGCTTTTATACATTTACAGTTGTTGTGTCTTCTTGATGAGTGGATCTTTTTATTATTATAAAATATTCCTTTTTACTTTAAGCAACTTCTCTATCTTAATGATATATTTGTTACCATCCTTTTACTTTGAACATATCCAAGATCTTATATGTAAAGTACTATATATATATATATATATATATATATGTAGTACTTATATGTAAAGTACTATATATATATATGTATATATATATATACTTGACTTATAAAGTATACAAGTATACTTTATCACACAGGGGATATAGTTGGTTTATTTAAAAATCCAGTCTGACAGGGGCGATTGGGTGGCTCAGTCAGTTGAGTGGCCGATGGTTCAGGTCATGATCTGATAGTTTGTGAGTTCAAGTCCCACACTGGGCTTGCTGCTCTCAGTGCAGACCCTTCTCTAGATCCTCTGCCCCCTCTCTCTGCCCCTCTCCTGCTTGTATTCTCTTAAAAATAAATTTTAAAAACATTTAAAAAATCCAGTCTGACAATCTGTTTTTTTTTTATTGGAATGCTTAGTCCCTTTATTATTTTCTGGTAATACCAGTATGATTGAATTCAAAGTCTAGTATTTTACTACCTTTTTTCTATTTGTCTCTTCTAATCCTTTGTGCCTTCTTTTGAACTGAGTTTATATTTTTATTTTATTTCATTTCATCTCCTCTGTCAGTTTTTGGATACATTTTGTATTATTTTTTAGTGCTTACTGTATGTATTTTATTATACATTGTTTACCTAATACAGTCTATTTTGAATTAATACTTTATAACAATACATAATGCAAGAACATTACAAAATATTTTACCACTTTTTCGCCCACCCTTTGTGTTGCTATTGTTATATATTTCATTTCTACTTATGTTACAAGCTCTCTAATGCATGCTATTTTTTTCTCTAAATGGTAAGAGTCTTTTTAAATTATTTTTATTTTTACATTATTTATTTTTGAGACAGAGAGAGAGAAAAGAGAGGGAGAGGCAGAGGCAGAGCGTGAGCAGGGGAGGGGCAGAGGGAGAGGGAGACATAGAATCTGAAGTAGGCTCCAGGCTCTGAGCTGTCAGCACAGAGACCAAGGCAGGCCTCAAACTCACAGACCACAAGATCATGACCTGAGCTGGTCAGACATTTAATTGACTGAGCCACCCAGGAGGCCCTTTAAATTATTTTTTAAAATGTTACATTTGCCCACTTATATTTTTGGTTTGAGTACATTTTTTTATTATTCCATTACAGACATGAGCTTTTTAATTTCAATTCCTATTTTAGACGTAAAAATATTAAGCAAAGAGAATAAGTAACTTACCCAAAGTCTCATGCTTTAAGGATTACAGAGATGAGTTTTGTTCCAAGGAAATCTAACTCCAGAGCTCACAACTTAACCAGTGTAGTAGGCTATCTGTCATTAATGAATGCATTTGAAACAAGCTTCTGGGCTCTAGTTTGCAAAGGACTTTTCTATAGCCTTGAGTGGTGCCCTAGAAACCTGTTTGCATAATCATATTGCTAGAAATTTTACTAAAGTAAAACATTTTCACATTAAAAAAAAAAAAAGAAAGAAAAGAAAGCCCCCAGGGGTGCCTGGGTGGCTCAGTCGGTTGAGGCCTGGCTCTTGATTTTGGCTCAGGTCATGATCTCACAGTTTGTGGGTTCGAGCTCTGGATCTGTGCCGACAGCGCAAAGCCTGCCTAGTATTCTGTCTCTCCCTTTCTCTCTGTTCCTCTCCCACTCATTCTGTCTCTTTCTCTCCCTCTCAAAATAAATTAACATTTTAAATAAATAATAAAAGAAAAGAAAAGAAAAGAAAAAGAAAACCCCCAAAATGGTATGTTTTAGGACTTGGCAAATCTGGATCTTCCTTCTGAAGCCGTGTGAAATAATCTGAACTTCATCTGATAGAGAATGTAGGCCAGTAAAGGATTTTAAGATAGAGAGGGGCTAGATACATTTTAGGGCTTAGAGACATCCCTGCTTTCAATAGGATAGCATCCAAGGAGATGATTTCCAGTTTAATGTGGATTGAACAGAATTGTAGGGAGGCTGCCCTTTAGGTTACAGAGCAAGATTGCTGATTAAGTAATCTGATAAATCCTTCTACCCCTTAATAGTTTGAAGAATCAGGTTTGGGAATACATTTAAAAGCCAATCAAGTAATATATATCAGTGGGTTCTAACAGGCTAGCTTTTGCTGTAATAGATAACCTATATGAGAGAAATAAAAATAAGCTAGGTTTTATCTTTACTTTGTTACTAATGAGGATTATTTATTATATAAAAAGCCAATGTAGAGTAAGATGTTAAAATTCCCAATGTGTAGGGGTGCCTGGATGGCTCGGTCAGTTAAGCGTCCGACCTCGTCTCAGGTCGTGATCTCACTGCTTGTGGGTTTGAGCCCCGCGTCAGGCTCTGTGCTGACAGCTCAGAGCCTGGAGCCTGCTTCAGATTCTGTCTCTGTCTCTCTGCCCCTCCCCGACTTGAGCGCGCGCACGCACGCGCGCTCTCTCTCTCAAATATAAATAAACATGAAAAAAAAAAAAAAGCCCCTAAATTCCCAATGTGTAAAGTTTTCCACTCTAAAGAGTAAAATAGACTGTTAGGCACAATGGGCTGATATTCATAGGTTAAGAGAGAGATACATTGAAGAATAATTGAGTATAATTAGGCAAAATGGAAAAGAATTAGACTAGATTTTCTCTCAGGAAATATGAATTCCATAACCACCTAGAAGAATAGATTTATGTATTCATTCAACAAATATTCTTTGAGCACAAGCTGTACGCCAGGTTCTCTCTCTTAGGTATTAGGGGTAGAGAATGACCAAAGCTGAGCCCCTGGCCTCATAGAGCTTATACTACAAACAGAAGCGAATAGATCAATACTTTCATGTCAAGTGTAGCATAAGTGCCACAGAAAGAAGTAAATAAAGCAGGGTAAGGAGGTAAAAAGTGATGGGACTGTTCTTTTAAATAGAAGAGTCAGAGAAAGCATCCCTGAGGAGGTAACAGTTCACGAAAAACCTCAATGAAAATAGAAACTGGGACATGCAAATATCTGGGGGAAAGTATTTCTGGCAGAGGTAATAGCCAGTACAAGCCCTTGAGATCGGAAGGTCTTTGGCGTGGCTAAAAACAGAAAGCAGTCCTGCGTAGCTCAGGCTAAGTGAGCAAAAGGGAAGAACCGTGGAAAGTAATGTCAGAAAGGCAGTCAGAGGTCAGGTCCCATATGCTTTATGATCTTTAGATTTCATTCTAAGTGAGATGGAAAAGCTTTGGAGTGTTTTGAGTTTAGGAATGGCATGATTTAGCTTACATTGTAAAAACACGCTCCAGCTGCTGCTGTGTGGAGACAGATTAAATGGGAACGGGGAGGGGAAGAAAGTGAAGGTCTGCTGCTGTTGTTAAGGCAAATGAGAAAATGGTAGCTTGGATGGGGGTGTCAGTAGCGACTGTAGTGAAAAGTGATCATATTTGTAAAATTTGGAAGGCGGAGTCAAAGAAAGTATTTTATCTTGAAACGTTTTTGTATGTATTAAAAATAATAGCTGTGATAACTACAGTTGATTGAACATCTGTCACATACAAGGCACATTACTCATATTATCTCAGCTACTTCTTCCAAAAACTCTGGTATAGACACTATTAACATGAGAATGCAGCCAGCAAACTGGGAAAGAGAGTCAGCTGATTTAGCCACCATCTACAGCTGGTAAGATTTGAATCCACGTCTATCTGGCTCAAGATATCTCACCTCCAAGAATGAAAAAGGTGCAGAAATCATAGTTCAACGGCTGTGAAACTATCAGATGGATAAGTTAACAGAAAGCTAGTAATTGTATCAATTATTTTTTCAGGAAGCATGCACTGTTTGAGGATTAATCTTGGTTTAATAAAGTTTACTTCAATAAGGTAATAAGATACCTTTAATAAGGTAACATACCTAAGTATATATGATTACTTAAACGTTTTCACATCTTTTAAGCCCTGAAAAGATAATAATCCAACTGACTAAAAAAAACAGTATATTTAAAAACACAGAGACTTAAACATTTACTCTGAAGAGATAATCAGATATGCTCATATATATTTTTCTATGAAAAAGCCCATTCCAGTATTTATAATAGTAAAGAAATGGAAACATCTGAATGTTTAATCAAAGGAGAGATATTAAATTTATTTTGTTTGATGAAATGCAATGCATACCTGGGAAATTGGGCTTTCACTATTTTTGACTATTTTTAAAATAGTGGAAAAATAGACACAATAATCATCATTTTAGCCATTTGGAAGTGTACAATTCAGTGACACTAAATATATTCACAATGTGTATAGCCATCACTTCTATCTATACCCCAAACTTTTTCATTGTCTTCAGTGTAAACCCTGAACCCTTAACAATAACTCCCCCCAATTCCACCCTCCTTTCAGCCTCTGGTAATCTTTACCTTCTGTCTCTATGAATTTGCCTGTTCTAGGCACATGATATAAGTGAAATCATACAATATTTGTCCTGTGTCTGGCTTAGCATAATGTTAGCATAGTGTTTTCAAGATCCATTCATGTTGTAGTGTATATCAAGATTTTGTTTCTTTTTATGGCTGAATAGACCATTGTATACCTATACCACATTTTTTGTTTATCCTGTCATCGGTTGATGGACACTTAGGTTGTTTTTGGCTATGGTGAATAATGATGCTATGAACACTGGTATACAAATATCTGTTCGAGTCTCTGCTTTCAATTCTTTTAGATACATATTAAGGAGTAGAATTGTTGAGTCATATGGTAGTTCTACGTCTAACTTTTTGAGGAACTGGCAAACTGTTTCCCACAGTAGATGCACCATTTTACATTCCCATTAGCAATGCATGAGGGTTCCAATTTCTTCATACAATCACTAACATATATTATTTTCCATTTTCTTCATTATAACCGTCCTGATAGGTGACCTCATGCTTTTGATTTGCATTTCCCTAAAACTAATGATATCAAACATCTTTTCATGTTCTTATTGGCTGTTTGTATTTTGCCTTTGGAGAAATGTCTATTCAAGTCCTTTGCTCATTTTTAAATTGAGTTCTTCTTTTGATTATGGTTAGATTATAGGAGTTCTTTATATATTTTTGATGTTAGTCCCTTATCAGGTATATGATTTGCAAATATTTTCTCTTATTTTATAGGTTGTCTTTTTTACTTTCTTGATAGTGTACTTTGATGACACTTTCTTAATGTTGATGAAGTACACTTTATGTATTTTTTTCTTTTGTTGCCCATACTTTTGGTGCCATATCCATAAAATAGTTGCCAAATCTCATGGCATATGGATTTTCCCCAATTTTTCTCCTAAGGGTTTTACAGTTTTAGCTCCTAAGTTTAGGTCTTTGATCCATTTTGAGTTAATGTTGTGCACTTCATTCTTTTGCATGTGGATATCCAGTTTTCCTAGAGCTGTTTTCCTCATTGAATGGTCTCGGCTCCTTTGTTGAAAATCATTAGCTATATATGTGAGAATTTCTTTCTGGACTCTCCATTCTATTTTGTTGGTTTGTATGTCAGTCCTTGTGCCAGTGCCATACTGTTTTAATTACTGTAGCATTGTAGTAAGTTTTGAAATAAGGAAATGTGGGCCCTCCAGATTTATTCTTTTTTTTTTTCAAAATTGTTTTGGTTATTCAGGGCTCCTTGCAATAAATATGAATTTGAAAACTGATTTTTTTTCTTGTTTTGTGTGAGAAAATGATACTGAAATTTTGATAGAGATTGCACTGAACCTGTACATCACTTTGGGTAGTATTAACATCTTAACAATGTTAAGTCTTTTTATCCATGAACATAGGTACCTTTTCAACTAGATATGTATTCTTTAATTTCTTTTACCAATGTTTCAAAGTTTTCAGTGTATACACCTTTCATTTCTTCAGTAAGATTTATTGTAAGCACTTGATTCTCTTAGATATTATTGTAAATGGAATTGATTTAACTTCCTTTTTGGATTATCCATTGCTAGTGTATGGGAACATAACGATTTGTGTGTGTGTGACTTTGTTGAATTTGTTTATGAGCTATAATAGTGTTCTTGTGAACTCTGGTATTTTCTATATATAGGATTATGTCATCTGTGAATGTTTACTTCTTCCTTTCCAATTTGGGAAATTTTGCTCCTAATATTTTATTTTATTTTAAGTCCAGTATAGTTAACATACAGTGTTCTCATAGTTTCAAGTTTCAAGTTGTATGGATTCAACAATTCCATACATCATCCAGTGCTCATCACAAGTGCTCCTAATATTTTAAAGGTATAAATAGAGATTAAGATTTACATAACTGCCAACAGCAAAAACAAAAACAAACCCACAACACTACATTTGTGAACACCGAAAGGTAGCACTGGCTTTGATTCTGTAGGTGATTAAATTCTTGTTTGTATCTTTCTACATTTAAAAGTTTTTTTGCAATAAAACTTTATTTCTTAGAAAAAATTGAGATGCTTACCAACAAGGGCAATGTAGGAGGTAGATACTACTAAGACAATGAGACATGAGGCCACACTAATTCAGAGGTTAGTGGTTTATTGTTGGGTTTAACCAAGTCTACATTTATTTTGATCCACCAGTAGTCATGCAAATCCATGGGAGGCCCATGGGCCTGAGCTGGCTAGATCTGCTGTTTGAGAAGTTGTAATCTCTCTGAAGACACCCCTGCACCTCTCCCTCCACAATCCAGATCGTTCTATATCCAACATCATTTGACATGGGTCTGTAAGTTTATGTTTGGGGGTGTTTTGCATGCATTTTCATTATGGCTTCTTTTTTTCTCATTGTTTTGTAGCTATGACACCACTTGAAATGAACAATCAGACAGATGTCACTGAATTCATCCTCTTGGGATTTTCCAACCACCCCAAACTACAGGGCTTGTTTTTCTTGTTTTTTTTGCTCATTTACCTGACAACACTCCTGGGGAACATGCTCATTATAACAGCCACTAGAATCAGTCCTGCTCTCCACACTCCAATGTATTATTTCCTCAGCAACCTGAGTTTCTTGGACATCTGTTATACATCCACCACCATCCCCGTCATGCTGGTGAACTTCTTCCGGGAGAAGAAGACCATCTCATATGAGGGCTGCCTCTCCCAGATTTTCTTCCTCGTCACATGTGCTGGCACTGAGGGTGTCTTATTGGCCGCTATGGCTTATGATCGCTATGTAGCCATTTGCCACCCTCTTCAATATCCCGTCCTCATGCGTGTGAAGGTCTGTATTTTTTTGGTGGCTGGGTCCTGGCTGTGTGGGCTGGTGAATTCTGTGACACACACAGTGCTGGCAGCCACACTGACTCTCTGTGGGCCCAACCAAATCAGCCACTTTCTCTGTGACATTCCTCTGCTCCTGAAGCTCTCCTGTTCAGACACCTCTCTCAATGAGTCTGTGCTTCATGTGGCCAGTGCCACCATTGGCCTGAGCCCCTGTCTGTTTACTGGAGTGTCCTACATACTCATCATTTCTTCCATTCTTAGGATTCCCTCTGCTCAGGGCAGGAGCAAAGCCTTCTCTACCTGCGCATCCCACCTCACTGTGGTGGTGGTCTTTTATGGAACAGCCAACTTTAACTATGACAGAACCAACATAGGCTACAACCTGGACACGGATATCCTGGTCTCTGTGCTCTTCTGTGTCATAACCCCCATGTTGAACCCCATCATATACAGCCTGAGAAACAAGGAGGTCAAGGGTGCTCTGAGGAAGCTAGCTAGGTAATGTGGGTTCTCGAGTGAGATCAGCAATTAAAGTTTTCGTTTTGGAAAATTGCTTACACAATAGAAACATGGACCTTCTAGCTGCAGTTACAACAATGCTCTCTTTCTATATATGATCTTCTGATAATTGTAATGCCCATTCCACCCAGACAAACAGCTATCCCTGTGCCAAGCATTTCACACACCATGATCTCAAATGTCCTGTGTTCTCTAAGCCACTGATATCTGAGAACATTTTCATAATCCACCACCCTCACCCTCACACACACACAAACACACACACACACAATACCCAGTACCAACATATTAAAAAAAAGCTCATTCCCCATATTCTCCCAATTTAGCAGCACTAGACAACCACTAATCTGCTTTCTGTATCTATGGATATCCCTATTCTGGATGTTTCATATAAATAAAATCATAAAATAAATATGTGTTTTGTGTGTCTGGCTTCTTTCAGTTGGGATGTTTCCAAGTCTCATTGTACAATATGTATTGTAGTATCTATTGTTACTTCATTCCTTCTTATTGCTAAATGATTTCTGTTTTATGGATATGCCACATTTTACTTATCCATTCATCATTTGACAGACATCTTGGTTGTTTCCACTGTTTGGCTGTTATGAATACTGCTGCTATGAACATACATTTTTATTTATAATGAGTTTACATCTAAGAGTGGAATTGTGGATCATATGGTAGCTTTATGTTTACCATTGTGAAGAACTGTCAAGTTGTTTTCAAAACAGTGGTGCCATTTTACATTGCTAAGGGCAGTGTATGAGGATTCTAATTTCTCTACTTCCTCACCAACATGTTATTATAGGTTCTTTTTAGTATACCCATCTTAGTATGTGTGAAGTACTAAATCACTGTGATTTTGGTTTGCATTTCCCTGAGGACTAATGATTCTAAAGTCTTTAATAAGTACCACTTCTGTATTTCTCCTTCATATATGGAAAAACTCATGTCACTAGAGAAGTGTTTAAGCTTTAGACACTTAACTCTTGACATTGTCTAATGTTTTTATCCTAATTTTGGTGAAGTAAAATACTGCAAAATTTCCAAACTTACATCCTTCTTCCCAACTGTGACCTACAGAGCTGTTTGATGGCTCTGCCTTTTTCTCCTTTAAAACACTGTATCAATAATGTAATCATCAGGTCATGAGCACTGGCAAGGCCAGAAATCTGGGGACATGAAGACATAAGGATGCTGGTGGGGAAAGAAGGAAGCACCGTGTCCAGGAGAGCAGCCCTAACTAGGAGAAGCTTAGTGCCAACAGAGTAGGTTTTATAGCTCTAATACACCATCCAGTTGCACAGCATAAACTGTCATGGAGTCCAAGTGTAAGGGGAAAACTCCTCATGCTGCATAGAATCCAACCAAATAAGCCCACACCCACACTTACTTGCCTCTCTTCTTCCTGATGATAATGAGAAGAAGCCAATCTCATAGGCTTCTACCACCCCCAACTTCTTAATAGAAGCAATCTAGTACTGAACTTTACTCATCAATGTCCCTAAAGAGAAAGGACGCTGAAATCCTCATTGCATGCTGGGAAAAGATGATTGCCATGACTTTAATGAACCCAAGAGAGAATTAATTGTTCATCACCTCTGTGCCTTCTATTCAATCTGCTGCCCTTGAGTTGTGGTTGCACTCTGAGGAATCCCAGAACAGCTGCTTAGAGATTACATGAGTATTCCCAAAAGATTGATCCACAGGCACTTATAAATGTCCACTCTAGAAAAATGAATTCATTGAGAGATCAAAGAATTTTTGACTCTTGCATTAGGCATTGAGTATGCTCAAGGCATCTCCTGGAATGGCATGTCCTCACCACTAGGCATGGCAGTCAACAGTCTGTTTTACCAAAGAGCATCCTTTCCATTCCAGGATGGAACTAAAATAGGGAGCAGGAAGTCCTGCTGACAAAGCCAGAAATCCAAGGCTTTCTGTGAGAGTCAGTGGTAAGTAGTTTATTTACCATCACAAATGAGAAAAACTGTGTCCTATGTCAGGATATATCTACCTATCAAGGGCATATTATGAAATATTATGCATATTTTCATTATCATTTTGAAGACATTATGTAATGACATTTTTAATATTTTTCCATGTGTATGTCAATTTCTATAATAGTGCTTATATCAAGAACCAGAGTATAATTACCTTAGCAATTATCTACTCCCAAACCTGAGCGGGTGCCTGAATTCCTTAACGAAATAATATGACTGAAAATTTAGTTTATAGTAAATAATATAGAATGCAGTGTGTCAGTACTCTATTTTTGACAAACAGGACATACAGGAATAATTTTCAGGGAGAAAGGATGGAGTCATTTTTTTATATGGTACATTATAATGTGATAATAGGCACACACAAAATATTTATTTAAATTAATATAATTAAATTTGCATAACACTTCTATTTGGAAACATATTATTCACTAGCTGGACATTCTTACCTTCATGTTGCAACTAACTGATGTTTGGGAGGTTGTACTGAAAGCAATTTATTAACTGTAATAGAGCCCTGAAGTTTGTGAATGATTTCTTTCCCCATAATCCCTGTGTTAGAAATCTCATAGATTCAGGGTTATTCCTAAATGATTTCATTCTCACTCATTTGCCTTTGAGAGGATTTATAGCCTGGGAAAGGAAGAGGCAGAATTGCCGCTGTCTGCATGGAAACAGCCAACGCCACCAAAAGGTGGAAACTTTTGGAACCACTGCTCTTATGGGAAAAGACAATGTTAAGATCAGCACAGGCCAAGAGGCCATGCTGCCACATTTATGTGCCCATAGGCTATTATTTTTCTCAAGTCAGGAAATGTTTGCACCAAAACTGCTGGACAGAAATGTCCTCCCAAGTTCAGCTGAAATGTCCCTTCTTAATTTCTTCTTTCTCTGTGGACCCGACTAAAGCGCTGGATTTTGTATTTTTCCTGTTGCACAGACTTCAGCCTGGGTTGTTGGTGAGAGCAGACTTTACACCTCAAGGTTTTGTCCCCATTCAGCTTTAGTAGGCAGGGGGATCAGCTGCCATTGGGAGTATCAGGCTTCATGTGGCAGGGTCAAGGACCTAATGTGCCCCTCCTGGAGAGGTCATTGGGGGAAGCCAGCCCCCTTCCATTCTGACAATCACATTCATAAAAAGAAACTCACATTTTAACAATGACTTTATATTGTCCATGGGATAGTCTAGGGGAAGGGTGTGATTTCCTGTGAGACCCCTCTTCTCAAATCTAAGACTAAAGACACTGGTTAAGAGATGCTGATCTATATCACGCTTGAGCCAGAACTGATGCTGAGAAATCCTAGCCTGATGGGCACCACATGCTCTTATGCTGGGGCCACCCATGGGGGGGACAATTGGTGGAATAGTCAGTAATTTGACTCTTTTTATAAGCAGAATTCCAAGAAAGTGGTTTGACTAACGTTAACAGTAACTTTTGTGGGGTTTTTTGTGTGTTTTTTTCTTTAATGCTGATTTGACTGAATTCTTCAGAAATTCAAAAGATAGAGATATCTCCCTCTATTTGGTGTTCTCTCTCATTCCATGGAAAATTCTCTGCAGGACAGTGAGTTGAAAAGATTATGGCCTTCAGAGTCAGATAGACCTGGGTTAAATTCCAGTCCTACTTAAGCAGCCATGCAACCTTAAGTATCAGTTTCCTCACCCGCAAATCTTAGTAAGTACTTTCTATATTGGATTGTTGTGAACATGTGTACAAATGCCCATGTACATCCTGGTACATCATAAGTACTCATAAACAGAAGCTACTATTATATTTGGGGCTATTGATTGTTTGTTAAGCTTTCATTTGGCCACCATGTATGCAATTTAACAAAAGACTGGAAGGACACACACCGAACTGTTAACAGTGGTGCTGAGGACAGTGTTATATGATGGTAAAGATACTTCATTTACTTTTTATGTATTTTTGACTTATGTGAAATTTTTTTAGAGAACATGTACTACTTTTGAAATTAAAAATCCCATATATTTTTCATTTAAAAATGTAATGACAGTCATCTGTACATTTCTTTGCAATTTCCTGTGTATCTATAATGGTTTCAAAATAAAAATTTGGAAATCTTTAAATAAGATAAATAACATAAAATAAGGAAATTTACATAGTAGATTAATATTAAATCATGCATTGATATATCAGGACTGATGCAGCCACATGAAATATGAAATTTCCATGGTCTTACACGTACTTTATTTTCAGGTATATAATGACATTGGTAAAACAGTAAAATCTCAGGGCTGAAAGGAACTGTAGAAATAATTTCAGTGATCTTCACTTAAGACCTGAATCAGTCCTCTCCACAGGAGATCTAGCAGTATAGGCTTGGCTTGAGCATCTCCAATGAGATCTCATTACTCTCTATTTTATAAAATTCTTGGGGTGGCTCAGTCGGTTAAGTGTTGTACTCTTTATCTCAGCTCAGGTCTTGATCTCAGGATTGTGAGTTCAGGCTCAGTGTTGGGCTCTGTGTCTACTTTGAAAAAAAAATGCTTGTCTATCTAGTCTAAGTTCAGTTTGTGAAACAAGAAGCTGCAAGATTAAAAAATAAAGAATGCATGTAAGACCTTGATATTTATATTTACACGTCTCACTTAAGGAAAAAGATGAGGAGATTTCAGTTCAGGATGCCAAGTGGATTACCAAGAAATGCTTGGAATGAATCAAGTAAGCAGAGTTGTGAGCAGGCAATTGAATCATACATTAGTGTGGGGAAGGTGGCTTATTCAGTGGATAACTGAATGGAAACTTTGGGATAACATTTTGAAGCCTCAGTTTCCTCATCTGCAAAACAGAGTTAATAATAGTATTTATGCCTTAAAGTTGCTTTGAGAATTCATGGGGGCGATCTACATAGAGTGCCTGGCACATAGCATGGGCTCGGCAAGTATTAAGTAAGAGGCATGGTAATGGAATTTATAATATGTACAAAAGGATAGAAAAACACAATACCCCACTTCAAAGTGCCCCTGACTGGCTAATTACAGATTTGGTAGAAAGGTTTCCAGAACTGAACTGGTGACAACAGGTTCATCTTTCTATCATGACCATAGGCCGTTTGAGATGGGAGAGGTCTCACAGGTGAACTAGTCTGGATCTTTGCTTTGGAAATACGGCACAAAAGTCTAAATCATGCTCTAACAGAAACAAATATGTAGGTTTACTCTTCCTGTTTGGAAAGCGATGTGTGGTCTGGTACAACATGTGAGAGGGACAAAACTTGGGGGTAATTCAGGAGAAAAGAAGCAACTCTGGGCATCTAACCTCCATGTCTTTGCTTCTCTGCTTTCTCTACCTCAAATGCCCATCCCTTTAGGGTCCACGGCCATGCAATGACCCTTTTTTTTTTTTTTTGTCTTTGAAATTTAGAATTTATTTGAGCAATAATTTTATACTTTGGGCATATAGAATCAACAAATTGGATAGGGTTTTTTTTTTTTCAGTATTAAAGATATATAGTTGCCAGAGAAGTGTTTTTTTGGCTTTTTAAGTTTTTATTTTAATTCCAGTTAGTTAACACAGTGTATTATTAGTTTCAGTCTTTAAAGAAACTTTTTGTTATCTCTGCTCCCATAGATGTTCTTTATGGCCCTTCTTCATCTATTAAACATTTATTGAGGGCACACTATATGCTAGGTCCCAGCCTGGTTTCTAGCACAGAATTGAAAAGCTTGGACCATGACCTCAGGGAGCTAATGTTCGAAATGGAATGAGGGGATTGGATCAAGTAACGAGTGCCTTGTTCCTAGACCTGTTCAAGCACAGGTTGTGTGGCCATAGAAAAGTTTCTTTTTTTTTTTAATAACCATTTTAAAAGTAAACAAAATGCTACAAAGCTTTCTGCCTTATACTACAATTTATCTTCCCATTAGATTGTAAGTTTGAGGAGGGCAAGAACCTTATTCCCTTTGGATTTCTTCATAATACCTAGCCTAGGGCTATATTAGACCTTAAGCAGGAACTAAATTGATTTGAATTGAAAACTACCAAGATAAGAGTGTTGGAAAATATTAAAAGGAAATGAGAATTTCACAGCTTGAAGAATTTTATAGCTGGAGGGCTCTTGCGTACCAAAAAAGGTAGTAATTTGTCTTACCTTTCGACTTTACATTAGGAGAAGCATAGGTGAGGTATAAAGGCTGAAAGAAGTGTTAATGCTGGAAAGAATTTTTGAGACAAGATGTAGACTTTTTCTTGGTACATTTAAGAAAGGACTCTTAACCTACTAGTTACGGGCCAGGCAGCTCTGATTGCTAGGTGGGAATAGCCTGGATGGACTGGGGGGGGGGGGGGGGGGGGGGTTGGGCATCACCTAAGAGCTTGTTGAAAATGCAGGTGATTTACATGCACATTAAAGTTGGAGAAGCCCTGTCCTATACAGTGACCTCTGATTATTTCATCTGTTCCCAGGCACCCATATTATAGAGAATTGTACAATAGGAATCTGGACCAGGTGAAAATAGGTCATATATTCCATAGCAATGAAGTAACTTTGCCACAAGCATGTGAAATCATTTGGATTTTCTTTTAGATAAAGTTTCCCATGTGCTGATATTGTGTGTGTGTGTGTATTTTAAGTAGATCAGCAATTGACATGAAAATTAGATTTAAAAATTTTCATCATTGCTTTGTGTTATCGAAATAAAATATGAATAGATGTTTCCTTTATGTGCTGTAAGGGTTTTCACAATCACACCAGTTACTCTGATTTAATTTTTCCTCATTTTGTTTCCTTTGAAGAAATAAATTCCTTAAGGTTAGTCAACAAAACATTTCATTTATCGCCAAGGCAAAAAAAATTTCCTCTTTTAAGACCTCTAGGCTTATTTTCCACCATTTATATTTAGATTTTTAAAATTATGTTTAACTTCAGTACCAACTTTCTATTGAAATTTAAAAACTTTAATTTCCTCAAAGCCCGGAGACTTGGGATTTTTAGTGAAAATTGGGTTTGCTATTAATCATGTGCCTTGAATTATTAGAATAAAAGATAAGAATGCATGTGCTTTGAAGACTATAAAACACTTTACAAATGTAAGATGTCATTATCAGGTAACAAAGTATCATTTTTAATAACAATTATGATTTAAAAATAATAACAATTATGAATATATGAATTAAACTTTCTGTGCCTCAGTTTCTTGATCTACAAAATGGGCACAATAAGTGGTCTTATTGGTTGTTGTGAGAACCAAATGAGTTAATACATGTAAGAAACTTAGATGTTATTCATGTAAGAGGTTAGCACATAATAGGTATTTAATAAGTAATAAGATTAGTATCTAATGTGTGTCTGTATTCATTACTCAGTTTGGAAAATCCTGGTTCAAGTATGTAAAAATGTTGCATCTTTTCAAAGTAACTTGTGTTTTGTTTCTTTTTTTTTTAAGTTTTATTTTTGAGAGAGAGAGAGAGAGTGCAAGTGGGGGAGAGGCAGAGAGAGAGGGAGACACAGAATCTGAAGCAGGCTCCAGGCTCTGAGCTATCAGCACAAAGCCCAATGCAGGGGCTAGAACCCATGGACTGTGAGATCATGACCTGAACCTAAGCTAGACACTCAACCGACTGAGCCACCCATGCGCCCCAGTTTTATTTTTTGAATCCATTTGGACGGATTATACCAAATTTAATCTTTAAAAACCCCATCTTTTAAAAACAACATTATGCAAGATTTTTAAAGTTTATTTATTTATTTTGAGAGAGAGAGGCGGGGAGGGGCAGAGAGAGAGTACCAAGCAGGCTCTGCACTGTCAATGCAAAGCCTGATGGGGTGGGGGGGAGACCGGGGGGAGGGGGCGCTTGAACTCATAAACTGTGAGAATATTGACCTGAATCAAAACCAAGAGTCAGATGCTTAACTGAGTCATCCAGGCGCCCCAGGCAAGATTTTTTTTTTTTTAAGCCAGACATTTTTGTTTACAGAAGCAGGGTAAGAAAACTTAGTCTCAAATGATTTTTCCTATGAAATCTTCCCCACATGCTCGTGGAAAATGAAATCATAATTATATAGCCAAGGGTTTGAGATGGAAGTTACCTATTCATATGTAACTATTCGTATGTAGGTAGGTTCTGAGGGGCAAATGTCTGTTGTATCAAAGTGTAGTGCATAAATGGTGCCTACTAATGATGGATTTTGATGATGATAATGATATTGATGATGATGATAATGGTGATAATTCAACATTGTTCTATACTGACAGAATGCTCACATCAGAGATAAAAAAAAAAAAAAGAATGGATTGGACACTGCTTCACACCCCACCCCATTCCCCTGGCCTGCAAGAAATTACTCAGACCAAAGGAAATGTTTTATTGTGTTCTGTTTGCACTGTGTATATATAGTATATCCCATGAACATGTTCCTTGGGGACTGACTTCAAGTAATTAGAAGTCAAAATTTAAGGCCTTTATAAGAAAGCAGTATACATAACTTTAGAAACCATATTATTTAAAATTCCCACTCATTGAAAATTCAGTTTTTCAATTTGGATTTCCACAAATCATACATTAGTTTCTTAGAGTAAACCCTTGTGGAACCATCTTCCATGAGGAATTTTATGTCTTTCTACAAAAACATCTAGACATCAATTTTTTTTATGCATCAACACTTATGCTTTTTTTTTCTTTCCAAGTTTTGTTCAAAAAAATTTTTTTAACGTTTATTCATTTTTGAGAGACAGAGAGAGACATAGCATGAGCAGGGGAGGGGCAGAGAGGGAGGGAGACACAGAATCTGAAGCAGGCTGCAGGCTCTGGGCTGTTAGCACAGAGCCTGATGGGGGGCTCAAACCTACAAACTGCGAGATCATGACCTGAGCCAAAGTCAGAGACTTAACTGACTGAGACACCCAGACACCCCTCCAAGTTTTTATTTAAATTCTACCTTGCTAATATACAGTGTAATATTCGTTTTAGATATAGAATTTAGTGATTCAGCACAAACACACAATACCCAGTGTTCATCACAAGTGCCTTCCTTAATAACTATCACTTATTTAACCCATCCCCCCGCCCACCTCCCCTCCCATAACCATTGTTCTCTATAGTTAAGAGCCTGTGTCTTGGTTTTCTTCTCCCACCTCTTCCCATGTTTGTTTTATTTCTTAAATTTCACATCTGAGTGAAATCATATGGTATTTGTCTTTCTCTGGCTGACTTGTTTTACTTAGCATAATACACCCTAGCGCCATCCACGTTGTTGCAAATGGCAAGTTTTCATTCTTTTTGATGGCTGAGTAATTTTCCACTATATATATAATATTCATATATATATTCCATCATATAATATTCATATATATAATATTCCATCATATATAATATTAATATATATTCCATCATGTATAAAATCCATATATATAATATTCCATCACATTATAATTTTAATATATATTCCATCATATATAATATTCATATATATTATATAATACATATACTATATATATATATATATATATATATATATATATAAAGTAGTGTCCAGTCCATATATATAGCACCTTTTTTTTATCCATTCGTCAGTTGATGGACATCTGGGCTCTTTCCATAATTTGGCTTTTTTGATAATGTTGCTATTATGTGTATACCTTTGAATCAGTATTTTTGTTTCCTTTGGGTAAATACCTAGTAGTGCAATTGCTGGGTCATCCTGGTAGTACATTGCATTTTTAACTTTTTGAGCAACCTCCATACTGTTTTACAGAGTGGCTGCACCAGTTTGCATTTCCACCAACAGTGTAAAAAGGTTCCCCTTTCTCTGCATCCTCGCCAGTACCTGTTGTTTCCTGTGTTGTTAGTTTTAACCATTCTTCCTGGTGTGAGGTGATATCTCATTGTAGTTTTGGTTTGTATTTCCCTGATGATGAGTGATATTAAGCATCTTTTAATGTATACATTAATCTTTAAAAGAGATTGTCATATCTACCTTTTTGATATCAGGTGTTCATAAATATACATGTTATTGATCTTTAAAAAAATATTTATTTATTTATTTATTTATTTATTTATTTATTTATTTATTTAGAGAACCTGCATGAGTGAGTGTGAGCAGGGGAGGGACAGAGAGAGAGGGAGAGAGAGAGAATCCCAAGCAGGTTCCACACTGTTAGCACAGAGCCAGATGAGGGGCTTGATCTCATCATGACCTGAGCCAAAATCAGGATCTAGATGCTTAAAAGAATGAGCCGCCTAGTCGCCCCATGTTGTTGATTTTTTTTAATGACTTCAGGTTCATCTATGTAGTTGATAGAAAAACAGAGAATAAAATATACATAATAACATAATAAGAACTTTCTAAGAATACTCATAGATGCCCAACTCAATTCCAATATTGAACTTCTGTAAATCATTGCTAATAAAACTTAGGGAGAAACAATGCCTATAACTAACCTAGATGGAGTGGTGAGTATTTTTTAATCTTTCGTGGATATTTTATAATCTTCTATATTTCTTATAAGTATAAAGCATCACAAGAATCCTGCTTTACTCTTCTTTCCTTAGTCAACTCTTTTTGGTTGATTTCATGCACCTCCGTGCCTTCAGCAGCCATCTTCAAGGCAATGACTCCCAAACCCACATCTGCAGTTCTAGCTTGTTTACTGAGGACAAATCCTTTTTCAACTGCCTGTTGGGCATTTCTACATGGATATCCCCCAAGTACCTGACCTTAACATTACTCAAATCTAATCTACCATCCCTCCCCATACCTGATACACCTTTTTTTCCCCGTTTTATTTAATAATGCCTGCCTGCCCAAACTGATTCAGCGTCCTCAGCATCCATAACGATCAAAGTGCTTCAAACACAGCTCCTTCTCTATGAACTGTTTCAGGCATTTTCCCCAAGCTCTAAAACTCTGTATCTTTACAATGTGTTACATATTGTAACATATTAACATGTAATAAAAAAATAACAATATGTTACTTTGCTCTGGTTGTAGTTCTCAGACTACATTCCTGGAGAAAACAAAATTGTTTTCATTTTTGTTTTTAATTTTTTAATATGTATTTATTTATTTATTTTTTATATATGAAATTTATTGTCACATTGGTTTCCATACAACACCCAGTGCTCATCCCAAAAGGTGTCCTCCTCAATACCCATCACCCACCCTCTCCTCCCTCCCACCCCCCATCAACCCTCAGTTTGTTCTCAGTTTTTAACAGTCTCTTATGCTTTGGCTCTCTTCCACTCTAACCTCTTTTTTTTTTTTTCCTTCCCCTCCCCCATGGGTTCCTGTTAAGTTTCTCAGGATCCACATAAGAGTGAAACCATATGGTATCTGTCTTTCTCTGTATGGCTTATTTCACTTAGCATCACACTCTCCAGTTCCATCCACGTGGCTACAAAAGGCCATATTTCATTTTTTCTCATTGCCACGTAGTACTCCATTGTGTATATAAACCACAATTTCTTTATCCATTCATCAGTTGATGGACATTATAGGCTCTTTCCATAATTTGGCTATTGTTGAGAGTCCTGCTATGAACGTTGGGGTACAAGTGCCCCTATGCATCAGTACTCCTGTATCCCTTGGGTAAATTCCTAGCAGTGCTATTGCTGGGTCATAGGGTAGGTCTATTTTTAATTTTCTGAGGAACCTCCACACTGCTTTCCAGAGCAGCTGCACCAATTTGCATTCCCACCAACAGTGCAAGAGGGTTCCCGTTTCTCCACATCCTCGCCAGCATCTATAGTCTCCTGATTTGTTCATTTTGGCCACTCTGACTGGCGTGAGGTGATACCTGAGTGTGGTTTTGATTTGTATTTCCCTGATAAGGAGCGACGCTGAACATCTTTTCATGTGCCTGTTGGCCATCCGGATGTCTTCTTTAGAGAAGTGTCTATTCATGTTTTCTGCCCATTTCTTCACTGGGTTATTTGTTTTTCGGGTGTGGAGTTTGGTGAGCTCTTTATAGATTTTGGATACTAGCCCTTTGTCTGATCTGTCATTTGCAAATATCTTTTCCCATTCTGTTGGTTGCCTTTTAGTTTTGTTGGTTGTTTCCTTTGCTGTGCAGAAGCTTTTTATCTTCATAAGGTCCCAGTAATTCACTTTTGCTTTTAATTCCCTTGCCTTTGGGGATGTGTCAAGTAAGAGATTGCTACGGCTGAGGTCACAGAGGTCTTTTCCTGCTTTCTCCTCTAGGGTTTTGATGGTTTCCTGTCTCACATTCAGGTCCTTTATCCATTTTGAGTTTATTTTTGTGAATGGTGTGAGAAAGTGGTCTAGTTTCAACCTTCTGCATGTTGCTGTCCAGTTCTCTCAGCACCATTTGTTAAAGAGGCTGTCTTTTTTCCATTGGATGTTCTTTCCTGCTTTGTCAAAGATGAGTTGGCCATACGTTTGTGGGTCTAGTTCTGGGGTTTCTATTCTATTCCATTGGTCTGTGTGTCTGTTTTTGTGCCAATACCATGCTGTCTTGATGATGACAGCTTTGTAGTAGAGGCTAAAGTCTGGGATTGTGATGCCTCCTGCTTTGGTCTTCTTCTTCAAAATTACTTTGGCTATTCGGGGCCTTTTGTGGTTCCATATGAATTTTAGGATTGCTTGTTCTAGTTTCGAGAAGAATGCTGGTGCAATTTTGATTGGGATTGCATTGAATGTGTAGATAGCTTTGGGTAGTATTGACATTTTGACAATATTTATTCTTCCAATCCATGAGCAGGGAATGTCTTTCCATTTCTTTAAATCTTCTTCAATTTCCTTCATAAGCTTTCTATAGTTTTCAGCATACAGATCTTTTACATCTTTGGTTAGATTTATTCCTAGGTATTTTATGCTTCTTGGTGCAATTGTGAATGGGATCAGTTTCTTTATTTGTCTTTCTGTTGCTTCATTGTTAGTGTATAAGAATGCAACTGATTTCTGTACATTGATTTTGTATCCTGCAACTTTGCTGAATTCATGTATCAGTTCTAGGAGACTTTTGGTGGAGTCTATTGGATTTTCCATGTATAATATGTCGTCTGCAAAAAGCGAAAGCTTGACTTCATCTTTGCCAATTTTGATGCCTTTGATTTCCTTTTGTTGTCTGATTGCTGATGCTAGAACTTCCAGCACTATGTTAAACAACAGCGGTGAGAGTGGGCATCCCTGTCGTGTTCCTGATCTCAGGGAAAAAGCTCTCAGTTTTTCCCCATTGAGGATGATGTTAGCTGTGGGCTTTTTATAAATGGCTTTTATGATCTTTAAGTATGTTCCTTCTATCCCGACTTTCTCAAGGGTTTTTATTAAGAAAGGGTGTTGGATTTTGTCAAAGGCCTTTTCTGCATCGATTGACAGGATCATATGGTTCTTCTCTTTTTTTTTGTTAATGTGATGTATCACGTTGATTGATTTGCGAATGTTGAACCAGCCCTGCATCCCAGGAATGAATCCCACTTGATCATGGTGAATAATTCTTTTTATATGCCGTTGAATTCGATTTGCTAGTATCTTATTGAGAATTTTTGCATCCATATTCATCAGGGATATTGGCCGGTAGTTCTCTTTTTTTACTGGGTCTCTGTCTGGTTTAGGAATCAAAGTAATACTGGCTTCACAGAATGAGTCTGGAAGTTTTCCTTCCCTTTCTATTTCTTGGAATAGCTTGAGAAGGATCGGTATTATCTCTGCTTTAAACGTCTGGTAGAACTCCCCTGGGAAGCCATCTGGTCCTGGACTCTTATTTGTTGGGAGATTTTTGATAACCGATTCAATTTCTTCGCTGATTATGGGTCTGTTCAAGCTTTCTATTTCCTCCTGATTGAGTTTTGGAAGAGTGTGGGTGTTCAGGAATTTGTCCATTTCTTCCAGGTTGTCCAATTTGTTGGCATATAATTTTTCATAGTATTCCCTGATAATTGTTTGTATCTCTGAGGGATTGGTTGTAATAATTCCATTTTCATTCATGATTTTATCTATTTGGGTCATCTCCCTTTTCTTTTTGAGAAGCCTGGCTAGAGGTTTATCAATTTTGTTTATTTTTTCAAAAAACCAACTCTTGGTTTCGTTGATCTGCTCTACAGGTTTTTTTTTAGATTCTATATTGTTTATTTCTGCTGTGATCTTTATTATTTCTCTTCTTCTGCTGGGTTTAGGCTGTCTTTGCTGTTCTGCTTCTATTTCCTTTAGGTGTGCTGTTAGATTTTGTATTTGGGTTTTTTCTTGTTTCTTGAGATAGGCCTGGATTGCAATGTATTTTCCTCTCAGGACTGCCTTCGCTGAGTCCCAAAGCGTTTGGATTGTTGTATTTTCATTTTCATTTGTTTCCATATATTTTTTAATTTCTTCTCTAATTGCCTGGTTGACCCACTCATTTGTTAGTAGGGTGTTCTTTAACCTCCATGCTTTTGGAGGTTTTCCAGACTTTTTCCTGTGGTTGATTTCAAGCTTCATAGCATTGTGGTCTGAAAGTATGCATGGTATAATTTCAATTCTTGTAAACTTATGAAGGGCTGTTTTGTGACCCAGTATATGATCTATCTTGGAGAATGTTCCATGTGCACTCGAGAAGAAAGTATATTCTGTTGCTTTGGGATGCAGAGTTATAAATATATCTGTCAAGTCCATCTGATCCAATGTCTCATTCAGGGCCCTTGTTTCTTTATTGACCATGTGTCTAGATGATCTATCCATTTCTGTAAGTGGGGTGTTAAAGTCCCCTGCAATTACCACATTCTTATCAATAAGGTTGCTTATGTTTATGAGTAATTGTTTTATATATTTGGGGGCTCCGGTATTCGGCGCATAGACATTTATAATTGTTAGCTCTTCCTGCTGGATAGACCCTGTAACTATTATATAATGTCCTTCTTCATCTCTTGTTACAGCCTTTAATTTAAAGTCTAGTTTGTCTGATATAAGTATGGCTACTCCAGCTTTCTTTTGGCTTCCAGTAGCATGATAAATAGTTCTCCATCCCCTCACTCTCAATCTAAAGGTGTCCTCAGGTCTAAAATGAGTCTCTTGTAGACAGCAAATAGATGGGTCTTGTTTTTTTATCCATTCTGATACCCTATATCTTTTGTTTGGCACATTTAATCCATTTATATTCAGTGTTATTATAGAAAGATACGGGTTTAGAGTCATTGTGAAGTCTGTATGTTTTATGCTTGTAGTGAGATGTCTCTGGTACTTTGTCTCACAGGGTCCCCCTTAGGATCTCTTGTAGGGCTGGTTTAGTGGTGACAAATTCCTTCAGTTTTTGTTTGTTTGGGAAAACCTTTATCTCTCCTTCTATTCTAAATGACAGACTTGCTGGATAAAGGATTCTCGGCTGCATATTTTTTCTGTCTAGCATACTGAAAATCTCATGCCAATTCTTTCTGGCCTGCCAAGTTTCAAAAGAGAGATCAGTCACGAGTCTTATAGGTCTCCCTTTATATGTGAGGGCACGTTTACCCCTTGCTGCTTTCAGAATTTTCTCTTTATCCTTGTATTTTGCCAGTTTCACTATGATATGTCGTGCAGAAGATCGATTCAAGTTACGTCTGAAGGGAGTTCTCTGTGCCTCTTGGATTTCAATGCCTTTTTCCTTCCCCAGATCCGGGAAGTTCTCAGCTATTATTTCTTCAAGTACCCCTTCAGCACCTTTCCCTCTCTCTTCCTCCTCTGGGATACCAATTATGCGTATATTATTTCTTTTTAGTGTATCACTTAGTTCTCTAATTTTCCCCTCATACTCCTGGATTTTTTTTATCTCTCTTTTTCTCAGCTTTCTCTTTTTCCATAACTTTATCTTCTAGTTCACCTATTCTCTCCTCTGCCTCTTCAATCCGAGCCGTGGTGGTTTCCATTTTGTTATGCATTTCGTTTAAAGCGTTTTTCAGCTCCTCGTGACTGCTCTTTAGTCCCTTGATCTCTGTAGCAAGAGATTCTCTGCTGTCCTCTATACTGTTTTCAAGCCCAGCGATTAATTTTATGACTATTATTCTAAATTCACTTTCTGTTATATTATTTAAATCCTTTTTGATCAGCTCATTAGCTGTTGTTATTTCCTGGAGATTCTTCTGAGGGGAATTCTTCCGCTTGGTCATTTTGGATAGTCCCTGGCGTGGTGAGGACCTGCAGGGCACTTCCCCTGTGCTGTGGTGTATAACTGGAGTCGGTGGGCGGGGCCGCAGTCAGACCTGATGTCTGCCCCCAGCCCACTGCTGGGGCCACAGTCAGACTGGTGTGTGCCTTCTCTTCCCCTCTCCTAGGGGCGGGATTCACTGTGGGGTGGTGTGGCCCATCTGGGCTACTTGCACACTGTCAGGCTTGTGATGCTGGGGATCTGGCGTATTAGCTGGGGTGGGTAGGCAAGGTGCACGGGGCAGGCTTAGATCGCTTCTCCTTAGGTGGTCCACTTCAGGAGGGGCCCTGTGGCAGCGGGAGGGAGTCAGATCCGCTGCCAGAGGTTTGGCTCCGCAGAAGCACAGAGTTGGGTGTTTGCACAGAGCGAGCAAGTTCCCTGGCAGGAACTGGTTCCCTTTGGGATTTTGGCTGGGGGATGGGCGGGGGAGATGGCGCTGGCGAGCGTCTTTGTTCCCCACCAAACTGAGCTCTGTCGTCAGGGGGCTCAGCAGCTCTCCCTCCCTTTGTCCTCCAGCCTTCCCGCTTTCCGAGCAGAGCTGTTAACTTATGACCTCCCAGACGCTAAGTCACGCTTGCTGTTGGAACACAGTCCGTCAGGCCCCTCCGCTTTTGCCAGCCAGACTCAGGGGCTCTGCTTGGCCGGAGAGCCGCCCCTTCGCCCCAGCTCCCTCCCGCCAGTCCGTGGAGCGCGCACCGCCTCGCCGCCCTTCCTACCCTCTTCCGTGGGCCTCTCGTCTGCGCTTGGCTCCAGCGACTTCGTTCTGCTAATCCTCTGGCGGTTTTCTGGGTTATTCAGGCAGGTGTAGGTGGAATCTAAGTGATCAGCAGGACGCGCAGTGAGCCCAGCGTCCTCCTACGCCGCCATCTTCCCTCCCTCTCCAATATGTATTTATTTTTGAGAGAGAGAGAGAGCGCGCGCACCAGAGAGCACGTGCGCACGAGTGGGGGAGGGGCAGAGAGAGGAAACACAGAATCTAAAGCAGGCTCCAGGCTCTGAGCTATTAGCACAGAGCCGGACTCTGGGCTGGAACCCACGAACTGTGAGATCATGACCTGAGCTGAAGTTGGATGCTTAACCGACTGAGTCATCCAGACACCCCCCAAAATTGTTTTAATCTAGGGCACATAGCCTCTTAGGGACCCTGGATGAGTTTCACAATTTTCAATTGCATAAAGATTTTGTGCATGTGTGTATTTGCATTTTCTGGATCTACAGATTTTTTTTTATCAGTTTCTCAAAGCTGATGCTTCTCTAAAATCCAAGCTATTACCTTCCAGATGTCCCTTGCTTCCAGCCTGCCCTAACCTTGAAAGTGGTTTATGGGACATTATTGATACTATACCATCATTCCTTCCCATTCTCACACCAAAGCCTGGCTTCCAGGCAGACATCTGAGCTCTCTGCTGGTCCATAGCAGGAGAGAGGCCCCTGATGTCGGAGAACTCAGTTACTTTTGTCCCCAAGGACACTGACCAGAAAGACAGGCCTGGCACAGCTTCACACAGCCTAGCCTGTGCCCCAGGGGCAGCTGATGACCTGCTGTCTCCTCTGGACAACTAATGAGGTTGTGCTTGAAATAAAAATCACCATACTACGCGGTGCCTGTCTGGCTCAGTCAGTAGAGCATGTGATTCTGGATCTTGGGGTTGTGAGTTGGGGATAGAGTTTAGTTTAGAAACATCACCAGGCAACATAGAATTAATTGGCTAGAACTTGGCAGCACCCAGCTGGGTTTACCCCCTCCACTCCTTGCAACATAGAAGGAATGACTAGAGATAGGAGATACAGCCATAGGTGAGAGGGCTCCTAGCAGAACTCAGAATCCAACAGCTTTCCTGGTAGTCGTGCAGCTCTCAAAGTTCACTCCTTTCCCAGAGATCTCTGGGTCCTTTCTTCTGTAGCACTGGAACAACCCAAATACTCTGAGCTTGTTTTCCTTTGGCTGGGAAGACCAAATGCTTGAGATTTCTGCCACCTGTTTTGCCTGGGATACCAACCTGCTATCTCATTATCCAAGGGGCAGTGTCCTCAGACATGGTTCCCTCCCCAGTTAAAAATGTATGCTCACACCAATTGCATTCATCCCTCAAAGGAAATGTTGCAAAGAAAGTGGCTTGATATGATTTGCAAAAGGTGATGTGTACTGAACTCTTATTGTGGCAGAGAAGGTGAGAGGTGCAGGGGTGCCTGAGTGGTTGTTAGTTGGGCATCCAACTCTTGACTTTGGTTCAGGTCCTGATCTCGTGGTTTGAGCCCTGAATCAGGCTCTGCATCATCAGAATGCAGAGCCTGCTTGGAATTCTCTCTCTTATCTCTCTTCTCCTCCCCTGCTCTTGTGCTCACCTGCTCTCTCAAAGTAAATAAATAAAACGTTAAAAAAAAGAAGTAGAGACATGCAAAAATGGGGAAAAAATACTTAAGTCTTAGTGACTTAATATTTAGGATGCCTCCTGCTTTTATCTCTTTCACCTTATTTATTTATTTATTTATTTATTTAGAGAGAATGAGTTGGGGAGGGGCAGAGAGAGAGAGGGAGAGAGAAAATCCCAAGCAGGCTCTGTGCTGACAGCATGAAGCTCCATCCCACCAACCACAAGATCATGACCTGAGCTGAAATCAAGAGTTGGACACCAGACTAACTGAACCACCCAGGTGACCCTTTTTTTTTTTCATTTTATTTTCAAAATTGAATTATAATTCACCTTTAGTAAAATGCACAGATCTTAAGTGTATAGGTTGATAAATTTTTACATATATATATATATATATATATATATATATACTATTAAATGAATTATATAGAACATTTCCACCAGCCCCAGAAAATTCTTTCATGCTTCATTCCAGATAATAGTGCCCTCAACCCACAGAAGTAACTACTGTTCTCATTTGATTACCATAGTTTGGTTTTTCCTATTTTTGAACTTCATTTAAAGAAAACACACAATATGTATTCTTTTGTGCCTGGCTTCTTTCATTCAACAAAATGTTTATTTAGATTCATTAATGTTATAATGTGGATCAGTAATCTGTATTTTTTTTTTTTTTTGGATAATCGTGTAGCATTGCACTGTCTGATAAACCACCATTTGTTATTCATTTTCCTGTTTATAGGCATACTGTTTGTTTGAGCTATTCTGAAAAAAATCTTTTTTGAACCTCCTCATACAAGTCTTTTGGTGAACCATGCATCCATTTTCTTGAGACTATGCCTAGGAGTGGAATTATTGGGTCACAGAGAAACCACATGTTTAACTTTATTAGAAACTGCCAAATAGTTTAAAAAAGTGGTTATGTAGACTTTGAATTTCAACTTAGAGACTTAATGAGCTGGGAAGCATGTTGTTCCCATCATTATTCCAACAACAAAAAGGAGGAAAAAATGCAAATTAATTACTTTTCTTGAACCCATAAGGAAATTGAGGTTTCAAGGCAACCAATGAAACAAAACTGGAGAGACAGACAACCACACGAGCCGTGGTTTTTTTAACCTAAGGCAGAAACCACTAAATACCTTGTAAACCTATAAGAAGACTCAGTTAAAACTATATAATAAATTGTTCAAGGCTAAGTATAGGCTAGCATAAGAGTGTGAAGTCCCTGAGGGCCGTAGACATAAGGTTTGCATCCTCTTGCTTTCCCTGCATGAACTCAACCAGATACCCACAGGAAACATTCTTTGACTGCTTCCCTAAAGATGCTATTTGAGGCCAAGCTCAGGTGGAGGGCAAATAACGGGGAAAAGGAGTAGCAGCAACTGTCAAAACTCTTCCAAGATCCATTTCCTGTGTTTTTACTACAGAACAAAAGCTGCCATCTGCAAGGGCAAGAGCTATGAAAATTGTCACCTTAGAGGACTGTGGAATCCCATTACACCACAGGAAGGGAACAAGGCAAAAAAAAGTCCTACTCCTTGGGGTTGGGGAGCAGGAATATACTCTAAGCCCAGCTGTACAGCTGGAGGAGGGGCAGGAGCACTCGTGAAGGCCACACTTCCAAGACCCAGGTTCATGGTATCTAAGATGAAGGGTTAACCAGAACATCAGAGAATACCTCTTCGTTGTCCCCCATTGGCCCACTATCAAGCACTGAGTAAAAATAACAGTGGAATACAGCTGGGAGATCTTAAAGAAACAGATTATCTCTAGAGAGCAGGGAAAATGGAAAACACAAAGGTAAAGGGAGCAGAAATGTGGGCACGTTTCACTAGTACACACTAGTCTGCACCCTAACCACAAAATATCAGAGTAATTTGGAGCGTGTAGTCACTCAGGATGACCATGGGAAAAATGGACTCAAGTCCAATTGCTCACTAGATTAACCCTCACACTAAAGAGTTAGTATAAAGAACGTCATGTTCATCTCCAAGCAAATAAATATATACTTCAGTATTTACTACCCTATACATGTCCAGCTTTCAACAAAAGGTTATAATGTATACAAAAGATAAGGAAAAATACATTCTGAAGAGGCAATATAAACATCAGAACCAGATCCAGATTTGAGAGAGATTAAAACTATCAAACAAGGAATTTAAAATAAAAATAATCAATAGGTTAGATATTTTATTAGAAAAAGTAAACAATAGGGGCACCTGGGTGGCTCAGTTGGTTAAGCATCTGACTCTTGATTTCAGCTCAGGTCATGGTCTCATGATTTAGAAGATTGAGCCCTGTGTCAGGCTCCAGTGATGACAGCACAGATCCTGCTTGGGATTCTCTCTCTCCTTTTCTCTGCCCCTCCCCTGTTCTCTTGCACACGCTCTCTCTTTCTCTCTCAAAATAAATAAATAAACATTTAAAAAAGTAAACAATATACAAGATCATAGTTAATTTCAGCAAAGTGATGGAAACTGTAAGAAAAGATCAAATAAAAATGTGAGAAATAAAAAACACTATAATAAAGATGAAAAATGCCTTTAACAATTTTGTCAGTAGACTTGGCACAGCTGAAGAAAGAATTGGTGAACTTAAAGATAGGTCAATAGAAATTACCCAAATCAAACCACAAGAACCAAAAAAAAAGTTAAGGAAAAAAGAAGAATGGAGCATCCAAGAGCTATGACATAATATCAAACTATTTTACACATTATTAGAATCCTAGAAGGAAGAGACAGAATAAACAGAGCAAATATATATATTTGAAGAAATAACAGCTGATAATTTTCCAAAACTTATGATACATTGAGAAGTTCAGAGAACCCTAAGGAGGATTAATACAAAAACAAAACAAAACAAAACAAACCACCTTCAAAACCCTAGGCATATTATATTCAAACTGCTATAAAGATGGGAAAAATTTTTTTGAAGGCAGCTAGAAGGGAAAGACCCAACTTGACAGAGGCCCATGAATAAGAATTACAGCAGACTTCTCATCAGAAAGTATGCAAGCAAGAAGACAGTAGTGTGGCATTTTTAAAGTGCTTTTAAAAAAACCTGTCAGCTGAAAAGATATCCTTTAAATATTAAAAGAAATAAACATATTTTTTAGACAAGCGAAAACAGAAGAGGTGCTTTGCCAGTGGACATACTCTAATAGAAATGTTAATGAAAGCACTTCAGAAAAAGGATTGTGATACAGGTCAGAAACCTGGATCCTCATCAAAACAATGATAAATATTAGAAATGGGTTAAATGAAGGTAAGTGTATTGGGTTGAATCTTCTCTCCCCAAAGTTCATGTCTACTGAGAACCTCAGAATGTGACCTTATTTGGTAATAGAGTCTTCAAAAATGTAATTATTTAAATTAATATAAGGTAATACTAGATTAGGGTGGACCCTAAATCCCAAGACTGGTGTCCTTACAAGAAAAGGGAAGGATACACAGAGATACACATAGGGAAGAAAGCCATGTGATGAGAAGCAAAGATTGAAGTGATGCAGTCACAAGCCAAGGAACACCAAGGATTTCCAGAAGACACCAGAAACTATGAAGGGGCAAAAAAGAATTCTCTGTTAGAGCCTTCAGAGAGAGTATGACTCTGCTAACACCTTTATTTCAGAACTCTAAGTCTCCAGAGCTGTGAGTGAATATTTTTGTTTGTTTGTTTCAAATCACCAGGTTTGGGGTAAGTTGTTATGACAGTCATAGAAAACTAAGAGAGTGAAATAAAATTCACTTTTATTTTTAATTCTCACAATTGTCAGTTTAAACCAAAAACTGCAACAATGTAGTGCATGTCCATAGCATATGTAAAAGTAAAATATGTGACAATGATAGCAAAAGGAAGCAAGGGAGAAATTGGAAACATAAAGTCTTAAAACTACACTGAAGTGGTATATTATGTGAGGTAGACTCATATTATTTACAATGCATCTTGTAATTCCTAGGGCAACAACCAGAAAATTTGACTAAAAGATAAAACAATAAATAAATAAAGGAGATAAAAAAAGAATCATAAAAGATGCTCACTTAAGCATACAGACAGAGACAGAAAAGGAGAGAACAAAAAACAGTAAGTAGAACAAGTAGAAAACAGCTAGTAAAATGGTAGCTTTTAATACGTACATATCAATAATCACTTTAAATGTGAATGATCTAAACAGCAGTTAGAAGGGATTGTCAGATTGGATTATTAAAAAAACACTATCCAACTATATATTGTATAAAATAAACCCACTTTATTGTTTTTTAAATGGAGATGATTTCAAAGTTTATTTATTTATTTTGAGAGAGAGAGAGAGAGAGAGCATGGGAAAGACAGAGAGACAGGGAGACAGAGGATCCCAAGCAGGCTCTGCATTGTCAGCACGAAGCCCAATGTGGGGCTCAAACTCACGAACCATGAGATCATGACCTGAACTGAAACCAAGAGTTGGATGCTTAACTGACTGAGCCACCCAGGTGCCCCAAGAAACCCACTTCAAATATAAAGAGATAAAAGTGTTAAAAGTAAAAGGAGACAAAAAAAAAAAACATACTATGTAAACACTAATCAAAATAGTTCATTGATTTTTTAAAGTAGTCTCTATGCCTAATTAGGCCTCGAACTCACAACCCCAAGATCAAGAGCCCCACCTAATCCCACCATCTATATATATATGGCCGCTATGGCAATTTCAGACAAAACAGACTTCAGAAGAAGGAAGATTATCAAGTATAAAAAGGAATATTGCATAATGATAAAGAATTCAAATCTCTAGGAAGACATAACAATCTTTAATGGGTACATGCCTAAAAAAGAGCTTCAAACGACATAAAGCAAAAACTGATAGATCTGAAGGGATAAATAGATCAGTGCACAATTATAGTTGGGAGATTTCAGCTCTCCTTTCTCATTAACTGAGAGAACAAGCAGGCAGAAAATTAGTAAGGATATAGATGACCTGATCAACTATCAACTAAGTTAATTTAATTACATTTATAAAAGAACCCACATGACAAGACCAGAATATATACTCTACTCAAGTGCATATAGAACATTTGCTAAGATAGATCATATTCTTAACTCTAAAAAAATTAAATTTAAAATAATAAGTGTCATGTAAAGCATATTGTTTGCCTATAGTGGAATAACGTTAACAGTAAGATATCTGGAACAATCCCTAAATGTTTATATATTAATCAAATATATTCATCAAATTTCAAATAACTCATAGGACAAAGGAGAAAGTCTTAAAGTAAATGAAAAAATATTTTGTACTGAACAAAAATTAAAATACAATATATCCAGTTTTGTGGGATACAACTAAAATATTGTTGAGGGAAACTTATACCATTTAATTTTTATATTAGAAAAGCTTACATCTAAAATCTTAACCTAAGTTTCCACCTTAAGAAAGTAGAAAAAAGAGCATGTTAAACCCAAAGCAAACAAAAATTACAATAACAAAATTAGAGAATAAATCAATGAAATTAAAAATAAAGAAAATCAATGGAACTAAAAACTGTTTCTTTGAGAAAAACAAATTGATAAACCACTAGTGAGACTGGCCAAGTAAAAAAGGTAGAAGGCATAAATTTCAATTTCAAGAATAAAAGAGGAGACATCAATACCGACCCCCTAATAAAAGGATAATTATAGAATATTATGAATGACTCTATGTTCATAAACTCAATGAGATGAAATGCATCACTCTCTTGAAAGATACCAAGAAGTGCCAAAACTCATGTAAGAAGAAATAAATAACTTAATGTTATGTATGCTAAAGAAATTAAATGTGTAATTTAAAACCTTTCAGAAAATGAAATCCAGGCCCAAAACAGGTTTATGTTTTGAATTTGACCAGGAATTTAAGGAAGGAATAATACCAATTCTACACATTCTCTCCTAGAAAATTAAAACAGAGAGAAACTTCCAAATAAATTTTTTTTAATTATTTTTTAACATTTATTTATTTTTGGGACAGAGAGAGACAGAGCATGAACGGGGGAGGGGCAGAGAGAGAGGGAGACACAGAATCGGAAGCAAGCTCCAGGCTCTGAGCCATCAGCCCAGAGCCTGACGCGGAGCTCGAACTCACGGACTGCGAGATCGTGACCTGAGCTGAAGTCGGAGGCTCAACCGACTGAGCCACCCAGGCGCCCCAAAACTTCCAAATAAATTTTATAAGACCAGTATTACCCTGATAATTGATAACAAAACTAGACAGACACTAGAAGAAAACTATAGACAAAAGAAAAAAAAAAGAGAGAAAACTATAAACTAATATCATCCCTAATGAACATTGATGCAAAAATCCACAAAAAAATATTAACAAATTGAATCTAGCAATATGTATATATATGTAAAGGATAATACATCAAAATCAACTGAAGTTGATCCAGGAATGCAAGGCTAGTTCAATATTCAAAAAGTCAATCAATATAATTTATCATAATAACAGACTAAATAAGAAAATACATTATAATCTTGGGGGCCCTGTCAGTTAAGTATCTGACACTTGATTTTGGCTCAGGTCATGATCTTTGGTTTATGAGTCTGAGCCTCGCATCACGCTCTGTGCTGATGGGGCAGAGCCTGCTTGGGATTCTCTCTCTCTCCCTGTCTCTGCCCCTCCCCTGCTCTCTCTCTCTCTCTCTCTCTCTCTCTCAAAATAAATAAATAAACTTAAAAAAAAGAAAATACTGGGGCGCCTGGGTGGCTTGGTCGGTTAAGCGTCCGACTTTGGCTCAGGTCATGATCTCACAGTCCATGGGTTCTAGCCCCTGCATTGGGCTTTGTGCTGACAGCTCAGAGCCTGGAGCCTGTTTCAGATTCTGTGTCTCCCTCTCTCTCTGCTCCTCCCCTGTTCATGCTCTGTCTCTCTCTGTCTCAAAAATAAATAAATGTTAAAAAAAAAAAAAAGAAAATACATTATAATCTCAATAAAGGCAGAAAAATCATTTGACAAAATTCAATTTCTATTCATGATAGAAACCGTCAGTAAAGCACAGATAGAGGGACTTTCCCAGCTTGATAAAGGGCACATGATTTGTCATATCTCATATTACTTTTTCCAAGAGCCACAAGTTGAGTACTATTAATATCAGAATACAATGAGGAAACTAAGGAACTGAGATCAGCTAATTTAACTACCGTCTCCATCTAGTAAGCAACTGATGTAGGATGACAATCCACATCTATCTGTCTTAAGAGCCCACTCTTTCTGCTATAACATCTCACTTCCCAGTTTGAAAAAAAAATGGAAATTGCAATTTGCAGCAATGGCCTGGAGATTAGAATGGACAATGTAATAGAAAATTGGTACTTGCATTAATTCTCTTTTCAGAAAATACATAAAATTTGGCTGAGGATAAACTTTGGATTACTAAAGTCTACCTTTATGAGGAAAATTATGTTAGTATATATGACCAGTTAAAATGTCATATCTTATAAATCCTAAAATATAAATGTTCTTATTGAGAAAAATGAGATCAATTTGTAGAAAACAAACCAATAAAATTTTATTCTGAAGAAATTAAAGGTGTTCACAAATATTTATGTATGAAAATTTTCATTCTAATGTTTAAAATAGCAAAAGGAATGGAAGCAATCTAATGTTCACTGAAAAGGAGAGATTAAATTTATTTTGTATGGTAGAATAAAATGCATTTGTGGGAATTTGTGCTCCCGATATTTTAAGCCTATAAATAGAGATCAAGATTCATATATAGAAAAAGAGACTAGAATGGAATACACTAAATGGTAACATTGATGCTGTGAATGGTTCTATTCTTTATTTCTTTCTGCATTTTCTTAATTTTTCACAATTATATTACTTAAAAAAATAAAATATAAAAAAAAGAATTTAGTGCAGCAAAGCGTACAATGTTAGGAGGAAAGTTTTGCAGAGCCAGAGAGAGATGAGCTTACTCTAACACAGGGATTATCAGTTTATTGAAGGTTTTGACCAAATCTCCATTTATTTTCATGCACCAGAAGCCACACACGAATCTGTAGGAGATCCCTGGGCCTGAGATGGCTGGCTTTGTTGAATGAAAAGTTGTGGTCTCCCAACAGGTCTTTCCTATACACCTCCCTCCACAGTCTAGACCGTTCTATCTCCAACATTATTTGACATGGCCTTGCAAGTTAACAAGCCAATTTGGGGTGCTCTTTGTACATTCTCATAAGGCTTTTATTTTTCTCATTGTTTTGTAGCTATGACACCACTTGAAATGAACAATCAGACAGATGTCACTGAATTCATCTTCTTGGGATTTTCCAACCACCCCAAACTACAGAGCTTGTTTTTCTTGTTTTTTTTGCTCATTTACCTGACAACACTCCTGGGGAACATGCTCATTATAACAGCCACTAGAATCAGTCCTGCTCTCCACACTCCAATGTATTATTTCCTCAGCAACCTGAGTTTCTTGGACATCTGTTATACATCCACCACCATCCCCGTCATGCTGGTGAACTTCTTCCGGGAGAAGAAGACCATCTCATATGAGGGCTGCCTCTCCCAGATTTTCTTCCTCGTCACATGTGCTGGCACTGAATGTGTCTTATTGGCCGCTATGGCTTATGATCGCTATGTAGCCATTTGCCACCCTCTTCAATATCCCGTCCTCATGCGTGTGAAGGTCTGTATTTTTTTGGTGGCTGGGTCCTGGCTGTGTGGGCTGGTGAATTCTGTGACACACACAGTGCTGGCAGCCACACTGACTCTCTGTGGGCCCAACCAAATCAGCCACTTTCTCTGTGACATTCCTCTGCTCCTGAAGCTCTCCTGTTCAGACACCTCTCTCAATGAGTCTGTGCTTCATGTGGCCAGTGCCACCATTGGCCTGAGCCCCTGTCTGTTTACTGGAGTGTCCTACATACTCATCATTTCTTCCATTCTTAGGATTCCCTCTGCTCAGGGCAGGAGCAAAGCCTTCTCTACCTGCGCATCCCACCTCACTGTGGTGGTGGTCTTTTATGGAACAGCCAACTTTAACTATGACAGACCCAGAGAAGGTTACTCCCTAGACATGGATATTCTGGTTTCTGTGCTCTTCTGTGTTATGACTCCCATGTTGAACCCCATCATATACAGCCTGAGAAACAAGGAGGTCAAGGGTGCTCTGAGGAAGCTGGCTGGAGGGTATATGATCCCTGGCAATATTAGTGTCTAGATCAATGGTCTTCAACCAGCATGAAAAATTTCCGAGATATTTTTAACATGAATAGTTTTAGAGTCTATATCCAGATCCTCAATTCCTACATACCAGTTCCCAAAATTGATCTTCTCAGGAACTTCTTTCTCTCCTTTTTTTCCACCGGTACTCTGTTTTCCACTTTGCAAAGTTATAATGTGTCAGATATTTTGTATTTGTTCTCAGCACCATCTGGATCCTTCTAAGTTCTCCCCACATCATAGGAGCTGAAATCCTTGGAAACCCTACCAGCATGTTTCCATTTTAAATTCTCCCAATGTAGGTGCCTGGGTGGCTCAGTCAGTTAGGTGTCTGACTTTGGCTCAGGTCATGATCTCACAGTTGTGGGTTCAAGCACTGTGTCGGGCCTTGGACTGACAGCTCAGAGCCTGGAGCCTGCTTCAGATTCTGTGCCCTCCTCCCACTTCTCTCTTTCTCTCTCTGCCCCTTCCCCACTTGTGTTCTCCCTCTTTTTCAAAAATAAATAAATAAACATTTTTTAAAAATTAAATTCTGCCAATGTAAGGGTCATACACAAGAGATTAGGAAAGGAATATAGAAGAAATTATCTTCTCTGGATCTGGTGCCAGTGGCATATGAGCACTGTGGTGGCAGAAACAGACTTCTGGGTGGCATTAGCTGATGTTTACAGTCTCCTGCTGTTCTTGAGACATTAGGTCACACAAGTATGAAATGAGTATTTCTCTATAGGGAGGGTAAGAGGCTTCCATAAAGAGGGTAATATAACCTGCCTTCCCCTTTTCCCATTCTTCCAGCTTTTCCAACACATTGATCACTTATTTCCTGTGTTAAGTTCCTCTAGGTTGGAATATCTAGATTGGTTTTTATTTCTTCCATGAACACTAACTGCTGCAGCATTTTATATCAGGAATTGTTCTAGGAAACTGACCCTCAAAGATAGAAATCTGGATTGAATATCTGGTTGGATGGAGTTTAAATAATTTGATGGCATCATAGCCAATGGAAAATGGGGAATCTGATCATTCATGGCATTCAATGACAAAAAGCTGCTTAAAATTATCAATAGACATTATCTGAAATAAAATGTCTGTTAGAAACCAGGCTTTGAAATACCAAATTACTGCTACAATTGACCTTTGTGGTGGGAATGAAGACTACGAAATAGTTTGCTGACTGCTATTACTGATTGCAACGGAACATTTATAGGAAGAAAATGACAGTCTCAGGCATTTAAATTCCTCACTCAAGTCAAGGTCAAACAATCATAAAATCTTATATCTCTCTAAACTGATAAAGTGTAATTCAAAGCAAAAATCTGATTTTATGGTTTGCACAATTACAAAGTAGATTGTAAATACATAATTTCTCCAAGTCTCTTACGTACCAGTTGGGACATTGACTTGGGAATGAGTGAGACTCATTGCTAAAATGGGAAAATACAGTGGATTTGGATAAATCTTAGAACCTTGAATCCCTAAATCTCCTTTAACCTTCCCTCCCATCAGAAGTAGCCCCTCCTCCCCTGTCTGAGGAGATTAACCATCCCTTAGGTGAAACCCTATAATTACCTATAATTACCTCACCTGAGACAATTGTCTTACAATTCATTTCCTCTAGACTCTTGATTGAGGTCCAATCCCAGAATACCTCAGGCTAATGGCACAAGGTATAACCGAGGAGATTATAATGTTCACACCAAAATAAAATTTCAAGATTTTACCAGTTTTTTATTCGTAAAAGCCTTGAGAATATGTATGACAATGGAGACTTAGTGTACTAGACCAAAGAGGACAGAATATATTGCTGGATAATTCTGAATATATTCATATGGATTCATTTACCAGAAATTTTGGGTTCAATGTGTTATCTTGAGCAGATGAGAGGGGCTCCAACTGTTTCTTTGGTTGGTTAACTGAAACCTACACTCAGTAATGGACTGCATTCAATAAAATTCAGATGCCAGGATATTCCTGACATAATTCAAAAGATGGAATCCAAAGCTTCAGGGAAATAAAAATGTTGGAATGGATTTATTTTACATGACACTCTTACCCTAGATCCACAAAGTATGCAAGGAGGGACCAAAGTACATTCTCTACCAAAATCTCCTGCAAAATGCGCTGATAAAGAGAGTACCAACATCCTTGTAAAGCTTGTAGTGGCTCTCCTCTGCAGCTTGGGAATGACACTAAGAGAGGGCATCATTAAAATGGACTTCCTTATTTCAGTGGGAATGGTGGGATTCTGAAGCAGTAGCAGTGTGGTTTTGCAGAAATTGGAATATTTTCATCTGTCGGGATCTTTGGCAGCGGCTAAATGATCACATTATCTCTAGATCTGAAATGAATGGGCATCTTACTAAAATGAAAAACCCCAAGTCCAGTAACTAGAATCATTACTTGAATCATCACGATGGAGAGCTACCCTCACCCATTCTCCTAATGAGTTTTGAAGAGTCTGTGGCATATGGGCTGCCATACAAAGCCCCTGAGGCACCAATAGGAGAATCACAATGCCAGTCACCTAGAATCTGGAGCAAACCCATGTTCTCTTCAGAAGATAATTCTTATCCCTTTGAGAAAAAGCTCCTGGCTGCTAATGGGTCCCCAAAGAGACTGAATACCTGGCCATGGACTACAAAGCTTTTAACAATGTGATCTAAGGTATTTATATGAACTGTGTTCTCTGATCTACCAAGCTATGAACATGGATAAGTGAGATAGCACCTCATCATCAAGTGGAAGTGGTATATACAATGTCAAGTTCCAAATAGTCCTGAAGGCCCAAATTAGTGACATGAGCAAGTGGTTCAGACTTCCACACACCTTACTTTATTGTACTGGCATCTTCCTCAACACAAATGAATGGCCTCACAGGAAGTTCTCCAAGGTCAGTTTACTGAAGACGAGAAAATTAAAAACTGCTTTGCAGATAGTTCCACAAGAGACTCTGGTACCAGACATGGCAAACTGATCCTGCATGATAGCCCCACTCAGGAGTGGCCCTGAAGGACACTGAGGAAAAGTAATCCTCCCAGTGGGTAGAATTTTGAGTCATAAATCTGGCTCTCTCTTTTGTCTGGAAAGAGAGATGACCAGATATACAAAGTGATACCAATTCACAGTGGCCAATGATTTGAATTGATGGTCAGGAACTTAAAGCTGGAATATTGCTAACAAGAGCATCTGAGGAAGGGTGCCTTGCTGATCCAGTCAGTAGAGGATGTGACTCTTAATCTCATGGTTGTGAGTTCAAGTCCCATGTTGGGCATGGAGCCAACTTAAAAAAAAAAGAGGATCTTAGGAAGAGGTATATAAATAAACCCCTCAGAATGGGGCAAATTATGAAGACATATGCATTTTATGGTAAAAATCATTAAAAGACACTTATTATAGAGAACTTTTCTGTCACTAATCATATGGAGAGGTGACATGCTCAGTAGAGGTCAGGTAGCCTTTCCCAACCCACCCAAGTGCTTGCTCAGTAGACTCACGTACAAAGTCGTCATGTTGGCAACGGTGGATATAATGCATGAATTCAACACTATTGGCTTTCCCTTCATCAAGTCTTATCTGACTACCACCAATGCAGAGTGTTAAATTTACCAACAGTAGAAGCCAAATCAGAGCCCTTGATATGGCACTATTTCCAATAGTGGCACTATTCCCAGTAGTGGATGACTCCATCATGGAAGGCAGAGACCTTCTTTCCTCATCTGTTTCAAGTTTTTACTTAAATTCTATTTAGTTAACATATAGTGTAATACTGGTTTCAGGAGTAGAATTTAGTGATTCATCACTTACATATAATACCCAGTGCTCATCACAAGTGCCCTCCTTAATACCCATCACCCATTTAGCCCATCCCCCACCGACCTCCCCTCCAGTAACTCTCAGGTTATTCTCTATAGTTAAAAGTCTATCTTATGGTTTGCCTCTCTCTCTTTTATTTCCCTATGATCATCTGTTTTTGTTTCTTAAATTCCACACATGAGTGAGATCATACGGTATTTGTCTTACTCTGACTGACTTATTTTGCTTAGCATAATAGACCCTGGCTCTATCCATGTCATTGCAAATGACAAGATTTCTTTTTTTCTTTTTTCTTTTCTTTCTTTCTTTCTTTCTTTTTTTTTTTTTTTTTTTTTTTTTTGATGCTGAGTAATATTCCATTGTATATATATACCACTTCTTTATCCATTCACCAGTTGGACATTTGGGCTCTTTCCATAATTTGGCTATTGTTGATGCTTCTATAAACACCAGGGTGCATGTATCCCTTTGAATAAGTTCTTTTATATCATTTGTGTAAATACTTAATAGTGCAATTTCTGGGACTTAGGGTAATTCTATTTTTAACTTTTTGAGGAACCTCCATACTGTTTTCCAGAGTGGACGCACCAGTTTGCATTCCCACCAACAGTGTAAAAGGGTTCCCCTTTCTCCTCATCCTTGCCAACATCTATTGTTTCCTGTATTAATGTTAGCCATTCTGACAGGCGTGAGGTGGTATCTCATCGTGGTTTTGATTTGTATTTTCCTGATGATAAGTGATATTGAGCATCTGTTCATGTATATGTTAGCCATCTGGATGTCTTCTTTGGAAAAAATGTCTATTTGTGTCATCTGCCCATTTCTTAACTGGATTATTTGTTTTGTGGGTGTTGAGTTTGATTAAGTTCTTTATGTTTTTGGACATTAACCCTTTATCAGATATGCCATTTGCAAATACCTTCTCCATTCCATAGGTTTCCTTTTAGTTTTGTTTGTTGTTTCCTTCACTGTGCAGAAGGTTTTTATCTTGATGAACTCCCAACAGTTCATTTTTGCTTTTGGGAGACATGTCTAGTAAAAAGTTGCTGCAGCTGAGGTCAAAAAGGTTGCTGCCTGTTTTCTCTTGGATTTTGATGGTTTCCTGTCTCACATTTAAGTCTTTCATCCATTTTGAACTTATTTTTGTGTATGGTGTAAGAAAGTGGTCCAGTTCATTCTTCAGCATGTTGCTGTCCAGTTTTCTCAACACCACTTGTCGTAGTATTGAAAGTCATAGCCTCAGCAACCAAACAACAAAAAGAAATAAAAGGCATCCAAATCAGCAAGGAAGAAGTCAAACCTTCACTATTCACAGAGGATATAATATTCTATGTAGAAAACTCACAAGACTCCACCAAAAATTGCCAGAACTGGTACACAAATTCAGTAAAGTCTCAGGATACAAAATCAATGTACAGAAATCTGTTGTGTTTGTATACACCAATAATGAAGCAGCAAAAAGAGAAATCAAGGAATCAATCCCATTTACAATTGCACCAAAAACTGTAAGATACACCAAAGAGGTAAAAGATCTGTACTCTGAAAACTAAAGAACACTTATGAGAGAAACTGAAGAGGACACAAAGAAATGGGAAAACATTCCATGCTCATGGATTGGAAGAACAAATATTAAAATGTCTACACTACCCTGAAGCAATCTACAAATCGAATGCAATCCCTATCAAAATACCACCAAAATCAAAAGTTTTCACAGAGCCAGAAAAACAACTTTTAAATTTGTATGGAACCACAAAGGACCCCAAATAGCCAAAGGAATCTTAGAAAGAGAGCAGAGATATTTATACAGGAAAAAAAAAAAAGAGCCACATTCATTCAAGGATTCATTTTATTATCACAAATAACATGTTTAATGACCCAGGAACTCATTTCACAGCAAAACAAGTGCAGTTAAGGTCTCTTACTATGTATCATATCACCTACAGGCAAATAGCCCTGTGGAATGTAAGAATAGCTAGTTGAACGCTCAGCTAAGGTGCCAGCCTGGAAATAAGACTGCAAAGTTTGGATGTTTTATACAAGATGTAATATCTATCTATCTATCTATCTATATATATATAGTTTAATGAAATTTATTGTCAAATTGGTTTCCGTACAACACCCAGTGCTCATCCCAAAAGATGCCCTCTTCAATACCCATCACCTACCCTCCCCTCCCTCCCACCCCTCATCAACCCTCAGTTTATTCTCAGTCTTCAAGAGTCTCTTATGCTTTGGCTCTCTCCCACTCTAACCTCTTTTTTTCCCCCCATGGGTTTCTGTTAAGTTTCTCAGGATCCACATAAGAGTGAAAACATATGGTATCTGTCTTTCTCTGTATGGCTTATTTCACTTAGCATCACACTCTCCAGTTCCATCCACATTGCTACAAAAGGCCATATTTCATTCTTTCTCATTGCCACGTAGTTCTCCATTGTGTATATAAACCACAATTTCTTTGTAATATATATTTTGAACCAGTGAACAACATATGGTACAGTTTTTTCCATAGTCAGAAATCATGAGTCTGTAGCCAAGTGGTGAAAATGGGAATTTTTTCCTTTCACTATTTATCTAAAATCCATTCATAAGATGTTTGTTTCTGGGCTTTTCTGGTATAATTGTCCAAGTTATCAAAGGAAGAATGCTGTTAGGGAACATAGCGATGATTCCATTGATCTATAAGTTGAGATTTCCACTGCCATTTTGGGCTCTAGAAGTAATTGAACCAACAATCAAAGTAGAAAGCTGGTATATTGCTTAAGGTAAATATTCCCTATTCTAATAAAAAGAAAGATTCCATTTTATTTTTCATGTATGACTGCTGGAAGTTTCCAGGTCCCATTCTTTCACTCTCCCCTTTTCTCCTCATTTCCCCGAGAGTCTTGGCACCAGTGGTAAGTTTAAATCATGCAAACCCAACCTGGCCTCACCTCCTAGACACATTAAAAGCCAAAGCCAAAGCTTTGCTCTTCCTTCACTCAAGAATGAACTTCTCTGGCAATCCTTTTGGTGTTTACCATGTGAGTAATAAACTTTATTTCATATCTTTCATCTATATAAATTCCTAGAGGAAGAGATGCGGCTGAGCATTCAGGAGAGGATGTTATGTGTCCATATAAGACTTTTATTATCTCAGAGAAATAGTTTTAATGAATAATGGTGGAGTTACTTATTAAGCCTGAAACCAAGATGACTCCCTAAAGGTGGCTTTTAGGAATACTATGACCAATAGTATTAGTTAATGGAAGACTACAGGAAGCCCAAAAAGACAGAAACATAAGGGCTCATAATTCTTAGAATTAGAGGTTTCCATCACATCTTTAACTGAGGCAATAACTCTGAATGGAAAGAGAGCAAAGAATGGTCTCTTCATGGGGCATATGGGTGGCTTAATTGGCTAAGCATCAGACACTTATTTCAGCTCAGGTCATGATCTCACTGGTGCATGAGTTCGAGCTGCCACATGGGGGTCTGTGCTGACAGTGAGGAACCTGCTTAGGATTCTCTCCCCCTCTCTCTGCCCCTCCTCTGCTCATGCTCTCTCTCACAAAATAAATAAATAAACTTAAAAAAAAAAAAGAATGGTCTCACCATATAACAGATATGGGGGCTATAGCAACCACGCATAATTACTTTTCTTTTTTTTTTTTTTTTTTTTTTTTGCTTTATATATGTGTATACACTGACTAGGCATTTTCTCCCTTTATTTTTCTTGCCATTCTTTATAAAAAGTGTTAATGGGTGATTAATTTAAATATTTAGCCTGTTGTGATGGTTAATTTTATGTATCAACTTGATTGGGGCACGGAGTGCCCAAAATATTTGGTCAAACAGTATCCTGGGTGTTCCTATAAGGGTGCTTTTGGGTGAGATTAGCATTTAAATCAGTAGACTGAGTAAAGCAGTTTGGGTGGGCCTCATCCAATCAACTGACATCATCTAATCGGTTTTCTATCAGTTAATAGAACAAAAAGATTGACCTCCTCTGAGTACAATTCTTCCTGCCAGAGAACCTCTGAACTGGGACATCAGATTTTTTTTTTCCTACTTTCAAATTGAAACATCAGCTCTCCCAGAATCTCCAGCCTGCCAGCCTTAACACTGGAACTGTACTTATGAGGTTTTGGGTGAGGGTGGGGTTTGTGGAGTTTGGAGCTGATGGTCAAGAAAAAGTTCTTGATGTCTTTGGTGCAAAAGGTGATTTTATTAAAGCACAGGGACAGGACCTGTGGGCAGAAAGAGCTGCACTGGGGTTGTGAAGAGTGACTCATTTTAAACTATGGGGCTGGGGGAGGTAAAGTCAAAAGGGAAGTTCCTGAAAAGATTTTCATATGCTAAAGACTCACAGATTATGGGAGGCCTCACTATAGTCAAGCTAAGGTTGTTTTTCCCTCTAGCAAAACATTAAGACAGTAGGGAGTTCCTGGACTTTAGGCTATTAATGGGATTGCCTTTTTCTTATAAACGGGTGGAGATTTTTACCAGTTTAACCACTTGGTTTTTTTGTCCTTTCCTGTTTTTGAGTGGCCAGGAATGTCCAAGTAATATCATACATGTCCCACCTGAGTGGTGGGACGGTGGTGTGCTAGCTTGTACTTTGCCCTTTGCCTGCCTCATGCTCCCTCATCATATAGCATAGGCTCTTCTGGTTCTCAGGACTTGAGACTTGAACTAGAACTAAAACCATCTGCTCTCCTTGGTTTCTAGCTTGCAGATCTTGGGACCTGCCAGCCACAATAGTCACATGAGCCTATTCCTCATAATAAATCTTTCTTTCTGCATATACATCCTGTTGGTTCTGTTCCTGTGGAGAACTCTTACTAAATCAGATTTTGGTAGGAAGAATAGTTATAGAGGAAAAAAACATTTAGGATGAATTTTCTGAATTGGTTCTGAAATTTCTGGAATTGGCTTTCTAACCTGAGTAGATTTAAAGATGCTAATGACTCTAGTAGTGAAGAAAGCACTGATAATCTATGACATGATCCTAATCAACCACTTTTAAGAGACAAGGATCTAGACAACTGTGTATATGATACTTTCAAACATTTTGGTCAAACTAATGAATATAATTGTCTGGTTGCTCCTAATGTCACTGGATAAAGTAAGGAAAGAAAAGGATGAGCTCAGGGATTTGAATTCCCAGCTCAAGCGCTATATAAATAACCTGAATGTGTCTAAATGTTCCCTGAAGGAGAACCTTTCTTCTATAGCCACAGGATTGAGGGACTGCTGAAAAATCAAACCCAGAATCACATCCTATGCTTGGCTGGATTATGATGCAAGTTGAAACTTCAGCCTCAAAGGGCATCTACTATTTAAGTGGGAGAACTGATTAGGACACTGAGCCCCTAAATTCTGAGGAGACTTCTTTGCCAGTGGAAGCAAACTTTCCAATCCTAGTGGAAGAGCCCTCTCTATACCAAGTGGAAATGTCCTCCTCCCACTTAACCTTGCATTGCCTGAGAAAACCTTGCAAGACAATGAAGATTTTCCTCAGGATTTATCCCCACCACCCTTCTTTGCTTCTAGATCTATAGCTAGACTCAAGTCCCAGCAGGACCTTGGAGATAAGGTACAAAATGAGACTCATGTGGAGATGTGCTACATTCTAAAAGAGTGACTTGGGGCGCCTGGGTGGCGCAGTCGGTTAAGCGTCCGACTTCAGCCAGGTCATGATCTCGCGGTCCGTGAGTTCGAGCCCCGCGTCAGGCTCTGGGCTGATGGCTCAGAGCCTGGAGCCTGTTTCCGATTGTGTGTCTCCCTCTCTCTCTGCCCCTCCCCCGTTCATGCTCTGTCTCTCTCTGTCCCAAAAATAAATAAAAAACGTTGAAAAAAATAAAAAAAAAAAATAAAAGAGTGACTTGAGGGGCACCTGGGTGGCTCAGTCAGTTAACCGTCTTACTTCAGCTCAGGTTATGATCTCACAAGTTTGTGAGTTTGAGCCCCACGTCGTGCTCTGTGCTGATAGCTTGGAGCCTGGAGCCTGCTTCAGATTCTATGTCTCCCTCTCTGTCTCTCACCCTTCTCCCTATTCATGCTATGTTTCTCTCTCAAAAATAAACATTAAAAAAAATAAAAAACAAATAAAAGAATGACTTGAGCCTTCTAACTTATACAGACAGAAATCTGGGGAATATATATGGGAACAGAAACTAAGTATGTGGGATAATAGTGGATCAGGCCACATTTATTGATATGGGCTCAATAAGCAAAGATTCTGCATTATAATGCTGCAGCTTCAGGAATTAGAAAGAACTCTGTCTAGCTTAAAACATAAATCAAAAGGTGGCCTACAGTATGTGAGTTAGAAATGCAAGACCTACCTTGGTTTAATGTAGGGAAAGGGATTCAAGGGTTTATGGAAATGGGAATGTTAGAGTGTATTTGTCATTTAACACCAGCTTATCCACCCTAGAAGGGTCTAGGAGATATACCTTTCACCATGACTGTGAGAAATAAATTTGTGAGGGAAACCTCAGCCTCCTTGAAGACCTCTATGGTTGCTCTCTTTGTAGGCCAGACTTTACAGGAGGAACCGTGTCACTGAATTGGAAAACCTGAATGCAATGGGAATAATTGGATCCCAGGAGACAAGTGGCAGCACTCAACCACCAAAGGCAAGGTGTATGGTAATGGAGAGAAGAGACAAAGCAACAATGAGAATAGTTTGACTTGCATAGACTTATGCTGTTTGCTAGTTGAGCATGATGTTCCTAGAAGTGAAATAGAGATGAAGCCTATTAAATTATTACTTGATCTATATAAGCAGAAAATTTCTTGGTCAAGGGAACATAAGTTAACGTTATAAAAATCAGAGAGTCACAGCCCCTCAATCAGTTCCCAGACCTGAGCCACTTTATAGATTCAGAATCCCTTGAATAAAGGGGAGTCTAATTCTCCTTGAGGAAGAAGCCTGGTAATTTATATTGTTACTCTTTCTCCAGGTCTTCCCCCAAAAGGAACCATGAATTTTACTAATGTAACTGTACAGTGAGGAAAAGGAAATAGACCTTTCAGGGATCACTGGACTCTGGCTCTGAACTGACACTAATTTCCAGAGACCCAACACATTACTGTGGTACACCTGTCAGAGTAGGGGCTTATGGAGGTCAGGTGATCAATGTGGTTTTAGCTCAGATCTGTCTCACAGTGGGTCCAGTGGGTTCCCATGCCCATCCTGTGTTTATTTACCCAGTTCTGGAATGCACAGTTGGAACAGACATAGACAACAGCTGTCAGAATTCTCACATTGGTTCCCTAACCTGTGATGTGAGGACTATTATGGTGGGAAAGACCAAGTGGAAGTCACTGGAACTGCCTCTATGCAGAAAAATAGCAAAGCAAAAGTAACATAACATTCCTAGATGGATTGCAGAGATTAGTGCTATCATCAACGGCTCAAAAAATGCAGGAGTGGTAATTCCCCCCACACCCCCATTTAACTTGCCTATTTGGCCTGTGTGGAAGACAGATGGATCTTGGAGAATGACAGTGGATTATCATAAGTTCTACCAGGTGGTAATTCTAATTGCAGCTGTTGTACCAGATGTGGTTTCCTTGCTCAAACAAATAACACGTCCCCTGGTACCTGGTATGCTGCTATTGATCTGACAAATGCTTTTTTTAATATAGATATCAATTAATAAAGACAATCAGAAGAAGTTTTCTTTCATCAGGCAAGGCCAGCAATATGCCTTCACTGTCCTACCTCAGAGATATATAAACTATCTAGCACTGTGTCATAATTTAGTTCACAAGGATCTTGATTGACTTTGCCTTCTACAAAATATTCTGGTCCATTACATTGATGGCATTATGCAGATTGGACCTAATGAGCAAGAAGAAACTACTCTAGACTTATTGGTAAGACATTTGTGTGTCAGAGATATGGAAATAAATCCAACAAAAATTCAGGGGCCTTCTACCTCAGTGAAATTTCCAGGGGTTCAGTGGTGTGAAACATCTCATAAGGTGAAGGATAAACTGTCGTACTTGCCCCTCCTCCAACCAAAAAAGAGGGAGGCACAAAGTCTAGTATACTTTTTTGGATTTCAGTGGCAACATATTTCTCATTTGATGTGTTACTGTGGCCCGTTGACCAATTGATCTGAAAAGATACTACTTTTGAGTGGGACCCCAAAGAAAAGGCTCTGCAATATGTCCAGGATGTTGTGCAAGCTTCTCTGACAGTTGGGCTATGTGATCCAGCAGATCCGGTTGTGCTTGAAGTGGCAGTGGCAGATAGGGATGCTCTCTGAAGCCTTTGACAGGACATAACATATATGAGAACCACAGCAGCCATGCTTAATTTGTTTCTTTTTTGCTCTCGATATGAGCATATATAAGTAGGTATTTTCTCCCTTATTTTTCTTGCTATTTTTGTGAAGAGTATTGGTTGATAATTAACTTGATTTTTTAGCCTTTAGTTATAGGATATTTGCAATGTATTGTGACTAAACTACAAACAAAACTCACCTAGAGAATATGACTGATGAGTCTTTGGGACACTGTAATCTGAAACGAGAGGAAGTGTGTCTTTGTGTGACTAGTGCTTCATGTAAGGCACAATCATTATATTATTGTTTAGAAGTTTACATTGAAGTTTAAGAGTGTATGTGGATGACTTGCCAAAGGGGTAAACTATGCCAGGTTGTGTCTTGGCACCCAGCATCATCCTCACCATTCTATGCTCTCTTCTGAGTCACAGGGGCTGAAAGTCTGGAAGCAGAATTTCCAAGATTCCCTTACTACTGGAGTTCTATGTTAGGTCTAACCAATGAAAACACAGATGACACACTATGAAGCACAGGGAGAGTAAAAACATTTTCTTCTGACTCTGGCAGTGATGGTGACTATAGACTAGGATAGTTTCTTGCAGTTGTGGTATTAACTACAGGCAGACATGGGATCAAATGAGCTCCAGCATGGAGGGTAGCAGCTTATTATTACATTTCCTGATCTCTGATCTCTGGGAGGTACCATCTTCCTTCCATGTGTGCTCCTTCAATGTTTCTAAAATTCATAGAAATGAATTCTCCATATTAAATGTTTTTCTATTTCAAATATCAAGAGTGTCTTCCATTTTCCCCGACTGAATCCTAACTGATAGAGAAAACTTAGTCTCACCCTTTCTAAATCTTACCCCCCAGGGTATGGTAATCTCTATCTTTTTTTAAAAAAGATTTTTTTAAAAAGTTTTTTTTCAACATTTATTTATTTTTGGGACAGAGAGAGAGCATGAACGGGAGAGGGGCAGAGAGAGAGGGAGACACAGAATCGGAAACAGGCTCCAGGCTCCGAGCCATCAGCCCAGAGCCTGACGCGGGGCTCGAACTCACGTACCGCGAGATCGTGACCTGGCTGAAGTCGGACGCTTAACCGACTGCGCCACCCAGGCGCCCCAAAAGATTTTGTTTTTAAGTAATCTCCACACCCAACGTGGATCTTGAATTTACAACCCTGAGGTCAAAGGTCATGCGCACATGGACTGTGCCAGCCAGGCACCCCCGTGGCAATCTCTTTAGATCCAAATGAATGTAATAATTAGACTCATTGGTAACAATGATAAAAACATTAAATAAATGAGTAACAATTTTTTTTTAGGAAGTTAACTATTGAGAAAGGCATTTTCATGCATACAGTCTTTTATTCTCATTCAGTCACATAAGTATGGGTCTTGGGCCTGGAACGCCTCCTTACCAAGATATAAAGAGCCCATACAGCCTGAGCTGGGCTTGTCATCTTGCCTGTGAATATTTTTCCCTATTTCAAACTCAGTGTGTGCTCTTTTGTTAAGCTTAAGTATGTATCTTTTAAAATTTTTTTTAAATGTTTTATTTATTTTTGAGAGAAAGAGAGAGAGATCATGAGTAGGGGAGGAGCAGAGAGAGAGGGAGACACAGAATCTGAAGCAGGCTCCAGACTCTGTGCTGTCAGCACAGAGGCCAACATGGGGCTCAAAATCATGAACCGCAAGCTCATGACCTGAGCTAAAGTCGGAAACTTAACTGACTGCACTGCCTAGGCACCCCTTAGGTGTATATCTTAATGGCCTTTAGACATGCCCCCAGCTTTCAGTATTTTGGATTCCATGGAGAGAGGGAGAGGTCCTTCCTGAAGCATTGAGATAGATACATGTAGGTAAATTTCCCTGCATAAGTTGTGGGGAAAGGTCCATTGGCCATGAGAGATTAATGCCCCCTTACTGATGTTGATCTTGCTTTTTCTCTTCTCTCTGTAAGTATTGCTTCATCCAGTGCTTGGCCACCTTGTATTTTACTTGATGCCACAGGAATACTCCAATACCAAAATGGAACAGGACAAAGCATTTAGAGTCCTCCCCAGGATTGGTAACCTGTGCATGGTGTTATGGTCCCTTGGGATAGATAACTGGTGCATGGTATTTTGCTCGATATTAAGTAGTTCCTAGTTCTTTGTTTTCAACAAAATTAAAGGAGGACAAAATTCAGTAATTAGCTGATAGATCACTTTTATATTTACTCAGACATTTACCATTTACTGTTAGACATTTACCTTTTCTGATGCTCATTATTTCTTGAGGAATCAAGATTCCTTCTGTATAATTTCCCTTCGTTATGAAGAACCTTAGCATTTCCAATAATGCAGCTCTTCTAGCAATATATTCTGTTTTCTTTTACTTGAAGTTGTCATTATATCACCTTGATTCTAGAAGAATATTTTCACTAGATACAGAATTCTGGGTTGGCTGCTTTTTTTCATTTGACATTTAAAAAATGTAGCTCCAGGAGATGATCCAAGATGGCAGCCTAGCAAAACCTTGAACTCACTTCCTCCCACAGACATGCAGAATCTACACCTGCATATAGAGCAATTCCTAATGAAGAAGAGTTAAATGCTACTTGAACTTCTGCACAGCAAAGGATACAGGAATCACACAGAGAAGATTTGGAGAGACAGAGACATGGTAACTACAGGAATCCCATTCCTAACATGATGATCTGCAGTAGGGGGGAGATGTAACTGAGAAACTCCCATGTAGGCTCACTCACCCTAGGGCACAGCAAAAAAACCCCAGCAATTTAAGGGGAAAATGTACTATAAGTGAAGGAAATCCATTTACCAACCCTAGAGCATTCACCAAACTGTGGGGGACTGCTGGAACTCTCTCTGGGATTGGAGATGCTGGTAAATCCATTCTTTACATTCTTTCTCCACAATGATAGCATAAATGAGAGCAGAGCCCAGGCACTCTAGCTGGCATGCTAGGGCTGCCCTTGCAAGACCCAGGCTCTTGGCCCATACCAGCTCCAGCCATCGAACCAAGGTGGCTCCCTACCCCTGCCCATCTTAGTTCCAGCCATCACACTTAGGTGGCCCTGGTGCTGTGTACTCTAGGATCCCCAGCCCATGTCCACTTCCAACTCCAGTGATCTCACCAAGGTGGCCGCAGCACAGAGTGCCCCAGGATTCCCCAGCCTTATGTCAGTTCCCATGCCAGCTCGAGCAATCCTGCTAGGGTGACCCCAGTATAGAATAGCCCAGAAGTCCAGAGCCCATCTCCACTCCAGCTCCAGCCATTCTGCCAGCTAAACAAACCCACTTCTAACGTGATACTCAGTGATAAAAAGCTGAGAGCATTTCCTCTAAGATCAGGAACAGGATGAGGAATGCCTACTCTCACCACTTTTATTCAACATAGTATTGGATGTTCTCACCACAGCAATTAGGCAAGAAAAATAAAAAAACATTCAAATTAGAAAAAAAGGTCTATTTCACTTTTGTTAAGCTTAAATTTTTTTAAGCTTAAATTTGTTAAGCTTAAAAAATTTTTTAAACGATACATGTCACTATTTGCAGATGACATGATGTTATATACAGACTCCCTAAGACTCCATCAAAAAACTTAGAGCTAATAAATGAATACAGTAAAGTTGTAGGACACAATATTAAAATACAGAAATTATATGCATTTCTATACAGAATAATAAGCTATCAGAAGGAGAAATTTAGAAAACAATCCCATTTACAGATGCATCAAAGAAAAAAGATACCTAGGAGTAAATTTAACAAAGGAGGTTAAAAACCCCTACCCTAAAAAGTGTAAGGCATTGATGAAATAACTTGAAGAAGACACAAATAAATGGAAAGATATTTCATGGTCATGGATTGGAAGAATTAATATTGTTAAGATATCCATAACACCCAAAGAAATCTATAGATTCAATGCAATCCCTATCAATAAACTCAAAATGGATAAAGGACCTGAATGTGAGACAGGAAACCATCAAAACCCTAGAGGAGAAAGCAGGAAAAAACCTCTCTAACCTCAGCCGCAGAAATTTCTTACTTGACACATTCCCAAAGGCAAGGGAGTTTAAAGCAAAAATGAACTATTGGGACCTTATGAAGATAAAAAGCTTCTGCACAGCAAAGGAAACAATCAACAAAACTAAAAGGTAACCGACGGAATGGGAAAAGATATTTGCAAATGACAGATCAGAAAAAGGGCTAGTATCCAAAATCTATAAAGAACTCACCAAACTCCACACCTGAAAAACAAATAATCTAGTGAAGAAATTGGCAAAAAGCATGAATAGACACTTCTGTAAAGAAGACATCCGGATGGCCAACAGGCACATGAAAAGATGCTCAACGTCACTCCTCATCAGGGAAATACAAATCAAAACCACACTCAGATATCACCTCACACCAGTCAGAGTGGCCAAAATGAACAAATCAGAGGACTATAGATGCTGGAGAGGATGTGGAGAAACGGGAACCCTCTTGCACTGTTGGTGGGAATGCAAATTGGTGCAGCCACTCTGGAAAACAGTGTGGAGTTTCCTCAAAAAATTAAAAATAGATCTACCCTATGACACAGCAATAGCGCTGCTAGGAATTTACCTAAGGGATACAGGAGTGCTGACGCATAGGGGCATTTGTACCCCAATGTGTATAGCAGCACTCTCAACAATAGCCAAATTATGGAAAGAGCCTAAATGTCCATCAACTGATGAATGGATAAAGAAATTGTGGTTTATATACACAATGGAATACTACTCGGCAATGAGAAAGAATGAAATATGGCCTTTGTAGCAATGTGGACTGAACTGGAGAGTGTTATGCTAAGTGTAATAAGTCATACAGAGAAAGACAGATACCATATGTTTTCACTCTTTGTGGATCCTGAGAAACTTAACAGAAGACCATGGGGAGGGGAAGGAAAAAAAAAAAGGTTAGAGAGGGAGGGAGCCATAACATAAGAGACTCTTAAAAACTGAGAATAAACTGAGGGTTGAGGGGGGATGGGAGGGAAAGGAGGGAGGGTGATGGGTATTGAGGAGGGTGCCTGTTGGGATGAGCACCAGGTGTTGTATGGAAACCAATTTGACAATAAATTTCATATTAAAAAAAATACCAATGGCATTTTTCATAGAACTAGAACAAAGAACTCTAAAATTTGTATATAACCACAAAAGGCCTCAAATGGCCAAAGAATTCCAAACTATACTGCAAGGGTACAGTAATCAAGGCAGTATGGTATTGCCACAAAAACAGACAGATCAATGGAATAGCAAAGAAAACCCCAGAGGGAAGGAGTAAAGATGGCAGAGAAGTAGGGGGACTGGGATTTTCTTTGTCCCTGATACGCAGCTATATTGAGGTCAGATAACTTTCTTGCCACCAAGAAATTGATCTGTGGAGTGGCAGAAGGATCTCCACAGTGGGGGGAGACAGCTTGGCAGGATCAAGGTGCATGTATGTGAATTGGAGGAGATAAAACAGCATAGGCATGGAGGGGAGGGAATCATCTCTGTGGAGAGACAAAAGGGAGAGAAGGAGAGAAAGGTTGTGAAAGTGTGGCATCGAGTCAGCACAAGAGGAAAACCTCTCCAGACCACAGGCTGGGGAACAAGAAATATGGAGAGTTTCTTTTTTTTGCCAACAGCCTTAGGAGCTGAAATTCAGAGGTTTGGAAGTGCACGACCTTCTCTGGACTGAAGCCAGGAGCTTTGGCTTGTGCTCCTGGGGAGAAGAGAGCCACCCCAGAGTGTATAGCCTGGGGTAGCAATCTCAGGGGTGCACTGAGAAAGAATAGTCCCCTTCCTTGAATGCTTTGGGAAGAGGGTTTATTGCCTCCCTAAGGACAAAAACAAAAAACAAAAAAACAAAAAACAAAAAAACCCTGCAGATGCTAGCCAGCCAAAGGCCTTTTATCAGAAGAGCAGAGTGTCTCTACACCAGAACAGGGCCTGCGTGGTACAGGGTCCTTTAAGACATTGGGTTTTGAATCCCAGCCAAGCACCTAGAAGACACTAGAGAACTGTGGAGCAAGGCAAGCCAACCACCACACTATTCTGTGAAGGCTGCCTGAACAGTGTGGTTTCAGACACCAGCTCTAGGAAGAAGAGATTGGGGTGTCACCATTTTTCTCCCCAACAGCAACATGGTGGGACTTCAGAGAGCAGCACACTGGCCCCCAGTGGAGGCAGGACCTGCTTATGCCAAACCCCAAACCTCCGTGCCTGGCAACTGCTTATCTACTGGAGCAGGACTGACACTGATTTAACCAGAGTGTCTCTCCTCCAGACCAGCAGAGCCACCTGTCCCAGGCACCAACAGACAACTGTTTTTTGTTTATTTTATTTTATTATTTTATTGTTCTTTCTACTCTCTTCTTTTTTTCTTTTGGAATCAGGATCATAGCTTCTAATTTGTTTTTGGTCAATTCTTATTATGTATATATAAATTTTTTGTTTGTTTAATCAGGCATTTTTATTCTATTCTTTTTCCACCTTTTCTCCTTCTTTGTTATTTTCCTTTCTCTTTCTCTGTATTTAGCTTTATAGCTTTTTAATTCTTTGGTCTTCTTTTCTCCACTTTCATTTTTCTCTTTTTATGGGATCAGCGCCCCCCCCCCCACTTTTCCTTTTTTGTCCCCCAAGGTTACTTCAACAAACAAATCAAAGCAAACCTGGTTGGGGGGTGCCTGGGTGGCTCAGTCAGTTAAGTGTCTGACTTCAGCTCAGGTCATGACCTCATGGTTCATGAGTTCAAGCCCTGCATCAGGCTCTGTGCTGACAGCTCAGAGCCTAGAGACTGCTTTGGATCCTGTGTCTCCCTCTCTCTCTGCCCCTCCCCTGCTCACTGTCTATCTTTCTCTCTTAAAATAAACATTTAAAAATTTTTTTAAAAAAGCTCACCTGGTTGAAGATCCAAATGATCCACCACTATAAGCAAGGAGGAGTTCTGCAGAGGACTAACCAGTAAGAGCAGCCAAAACACAATAACAGAGCACATACAACATACACCAAAAACTTCCTGAAGTGCCAGGCACTGGACAGTGTATGACCCTTCTTAATATGGTAGTACTCTCAGGTGCAGGATACTTAACAAGCTTCTAAAATATGCAAAAGACAGAAACTTAGCCAAAATGACAAAACAGAGCAATTCCCCCCAAAAGAAAGTTCAAGAAGAAATGACAGCCAGAGAATTGTTCAAAACAGACATAAACAATGTATCTGAACAAGAATTTAGAATAACAGTACTAAGGCTAATAGCTGGGCCTGAAAAAACATAGAAGACACCAATGAAATTCTTGCTGCAGAGATCAAAGACCTAAGAACTAGTCAGGATGAATTTTAAAATGCTATAATTGAGGGGAGCCTGGGTGGTTCAGTAGGTTAAGTGTCCGACTTCAGCTCAGGTCATGATCTCACTGTTCATGAGTTTGAGACCTATATCAGGCTCTGTGCTGATACTTCTTGTGTGTCCTCTCTCTCTCTCTCTTTCAAAAATAAATAAATAAACATTAAAAAATTTTAAAATGCCATAATTGAGATGTGAAATAAACTACATACAGTGACACTGAGGCTGGAAGTGAATAGGTGAAATAGAAGATTAAAATATTGAAAATAATGAAGCTGAAAAAAGAGGGAAAGCAAATTATTAGATCACAAGGGGAGAATTAGTAAACTAAGTGATTCCATGAAATGAAACAATATCTGTATCCTAGGAGTTCCAGAAGAAGAGTGAGAAAAAGGGACAGAAAGTTTATTTGAACAAATTATAGCTGAGAACTTCTGTAATATGAGGAAGGAAACAGGCATCCAAGTCCAAGAGGCACAGAAAACTCCCTTCAAAATCAGCAAAAACAGGTCAACACCACAACATATCATAGTGAAACTGGCAAAATACAAAGATAAAGAAAGAAGTCTGAAAGTAGGTAGGGACAAATGGTCCTTACTCTACAAAGGAAGACACATAAGGGTAGTGGAAGTCCACTGAAACTTGGCAGGCCAGAAGGTAGTGGCAGGAAATATTCAATGTGCTGAGTAGGAAAAATATGCAGCCAAGAAATCTTTATCCAGCAAGGCTGTCATTCAGAATAGAAACAGAGATAAAGACTTTCCCAGGCAAACAAAAACTAAAGGAGTTCATGACCACTAAACCAGCTCTGCAAGAGATCCTAAGGGGGACTCTGAGTGGCAAGCAGCAAAGACTACAAAGAACCAGAGACATCACCACAAACATGAAATCTGCAGATAACACAATGGCGCTAAAGTCATATCTTTCAATAATCACTCTGAATGTAAATGGACTAAGACATAGGGTATCAGAATGGATTTAAAAAAAACAAGATTCATCTATATGTTGCCTACAAAAGATTCATTTAGAGCTGAAGACACCTGAAGATTGAAAGTGAGGGGATAGGGGCATCTGGGTGGCGCAGTCGGTTAAGCGTCCGACTTCAGCCAGGTCATGATCTCGTGGTCCGTGAGTTCGAGCCCCGCGTCGGGCTCTGGGCTGATGGCTCAGAGCCTGGAGCCTGTTTCCGATTCTGTGTCTCCCTCTCTCTCTGCCCCTCGCCCATTCATGCTCTGTCTCTCTCTGTCCCAAAAATAAATAAACGTTGAAAAAAAAATTAAAAAAAAAAGAAAAAGAAAGTGAGGGGATAGAGAACTATCATCCTAATGGACGTCAAAAGAAAGCCAGAGTAGCCGTACTTATATCAGACAAACTAGAATTTGAAACAAAGACTGTAACAAGAGATGAAGAATGACATTATATCATGATTAAAGAAAGGGTCTGTCCATCAAGAAATGCTAACAATTGTAAATATTTATGTCCCCAATGTGGTGATCCAAATGTATAAATCAGTTAATCACAAACATAAGCAAACATATTGATAATAACACCATAAATGTAGGAGACTTTAATACTCTACTTACAGCAATGGGCAGATCATCTAAGCAGAATAATAAGAAAACAATGGCTCTAAATGACACATTGGACCAGATGGATTTAACAGATATATTCAGAACATTTCATCCTAAAGCAACAGAATACACATTCTTCTCAAGTGCACATGAAACATTCTCCAAAATAGATCACATCCTGGGTCACAAAACAGCCCTCAACAAGTATAAGATTGAGATCATACCATGCATATTTTCAGATCACAATGCTATGAAACTTAAGACCAACCACAGGAAAAATATTTGGAAAGACCCCAAATATATGGAGGTTAAAGAACATTCTACTAAAATATGAATGAGTTAACCAGAAAATTAAAGAAGAAATTAGAAAATAATGGAAGCAAATGAAAATGAAAACATGACAGTTCAGACCCTTTGAGATGCAGCAAATACAGTCCTAAGAGGTTAATCCATTGCAATTCAGGCCTATCTCAAGAAGCAAGAAAGGTCCTTACACCTAAAGGAGCTAGAAAAGCAGCAGCAAATAAAGCCAAAATCCAGGAGAAGAAGGGAAATAATAAAGATTAGAGCAGAAATAAATGATATAGAATCTGAAAAGAGAACCTAGAAAAAGTCCATGCATATATGGCCAATTAATCTATGACAAAGAAGGCAAGAATATACAATGAGGAAAGGGCAATGTCTTCAATAAATGGTGTTGGTAAAATTGGACAGTTAGATACAAAAGAATGCACTTGGACCACTATTTTATAGCATATACAAAAATAAATTCAAAATGGATTAAAGACTTGAGTGTAAGACCTGTAACCATCAAACTCCTAGAAGAAAATATAGGCTTATGTAAGCTTTTTGACATTGATCTTAGCAATATTTAGCAATATTTAGCAATATTTTTTTGGACCAGTCTACTCAGTTAACAGTAACAAAAGCTAAAATAGATAACTGGGATTGCATAAACTAAAAAAAAACTTTTGTATAATAAAAAAAGCCATCAACAAAGCAAAAAGGAAACCTACTGAAAGGGAGAAGATATCCACAAATAATACATTCAATAGGAGTTAATATCCAAAATATATAAAGAACTTACACAACTTAACATAAAAAACTGGATTAAAAAATTGGCAGAGAACTTAAATAGACATAATAATAGACATTTTTCCAAAGAAGACATATAGATTACTAATAGGTACATGAAAAGATGCTCAACATCACTAATCACCAAGGAAATGTAGATCAAAACCACAATAAGATATTGTCTCACCCCTATTAGATTGACTATTATCAAAAAGACAAACACAACAAGTGTTGGTAAGGATATGGAGAAAAAGGCACCCTTGTATGCTGTTGGTGGGAATGTAAATTTACATTGCACATTTACCAATTGGTGCATCCACTATAGAAAACAGTATGGAGGATCCTTTAAAAAAACCATATAATATAGCAGTTTCACTTCTGGCAATTTATCCAAAGAAAACAAAAACACGGATCTGAAGAGATATATACACCCCTATGTTCATTGCTACATTGTTTACAATAGCCAGTGATATAGGAGCAACCTAATCAATAGATGAGTGGATAAAGAAGATGTGAGATTCACACACACACACACACACACACACACACACACGTAGAGGAATATCACCTAGCCATAAAAAGAATGAAATCTTACCATTTGCAACAACAAAGATAGAACTAGAGGGTGTATGTCAAGTGAAATAGGTCATACAGAGAAGACAAGTACCATATGATTTCATTTATATGTGGAATATAAAGAATAAAACAGAGGAGGAGGAGCCAAGATAGCAGAATAGCATGGAAGTTTTTTTTTTTTTGCGTCTCTCATCACCGAAATACAGCCACACCAACACTAAACCATCCTGCACACCTAGAAAACTGATCTGAGGATTAACACAACAATCTACACAACCTGAACCACAGAATTCAGCAGGTACATGGTGCAGAGAGGTGAACTGGGGGAGAGAGAAGCTGCAGAGGGCAGGGAGCTGTTTCTGTTTGGGGAGAGAGGATGGAGATGGGGGTGGGGGGGGTAGTATGGGAAAGCATCCCCCCAACCCCCTGCCTGAAAGTAGCTGGAGAGAAAAGAAAGAATATGAAAGGGACTGGAAAAAAGAGAGAAAGGAGAAAGGAGAGGGTTTAAATTCCATTAAGACTCCATAAACAGGGGGAATGAAGAATCTGAAACTCCACAGCTTGATACCTGGCAGTGCTCTGGTGGGAAAGGTGAATCCCCTGGAGCAAAGAGCGAGGTCCTCAAGGTCTTCAGGACACATAGGAAGGGGCAGTTCTGCTGCTGGGAGGACATTCAGTAGAGGCCCTGCAACCACCCCACAGGCAAAGTTCCCAGCAGACCCTGGAGAACAACTGCATGCACTGGTGCTGGAACAAGGTCATTAAGGGTGAAGCCTGGTGCCAGATGTGTCCTGTGATTTTCCATAATCCCTGAAACGCTGCTGCTACAGATCGTGTGAACTTTTTCTAGGCGGACTGGCACCCAGCTGCAATCTCTGCGCAGCAGCAGCATGGTGTCAGAAACGTTCTTGGGGGCCGGCATCCGGCCATTGCTCAGTGAGACCCTCCTCCAGAGGGCCTGAATGGGTCAAAGCAGCATGCAGTCCCTCATAAGTGAGGGGTTGGGAAACACAGCCGCATCTGATATATATATAGAGATATCTATATCTATATCTATATCTATATCTATATCTATATATCTATCTCAGGAGAGAAGTCCCACCTGGCAACCTGAGAGCTTGGTCACGGACAGTATAAAAGCAGGGAGCGGATGGGAGGTGGAGACACCAGCGATTGCTAGTCGGGGAGAACAGAATTCCAGTACTAGAGACTGAGTAGCTTGGTGATGCCATTTTCACTGCTCCCTCACATGCGCTCACACACCGTCAAGCGCCACAATAATCCACCCCAGTAAACTGAGCCGCGCCATCTAGTGGAGAATTAAGCCATTACACTAAGTGCTGCCCAACTGGGCCAAACTCACTCTTCAGGAACACAAATCTCTCTGCCTGCTTATTTTCCAGACTATAAACTTAGTTTGACTTCTAGGGGAAACTGATGTAATTTCAATCATATTTCAGTCTGCTTGCTGGTCCATCTATTCAATTTTTTCCTATTTCTTTTCTTATTCTTAAATACAGAAAGAGAAAAAATTTATTTTTATTTTCATTTTTTATTAAAAATATTTTTCTTTATTTTTTCTACAATATTTTTTCTTTTATGTAAAAATTTCAAATTCTATTTTATTTACATCATTTCACTTTATTCTATTTCATTGTATTCATTTTTTCAAATTTTCAAACATCTTCCATTTTTTTCCATTTTCCCCTTATCTTTCCCTTTTTTTCACTAATCTATCAAGCTCCTTTCCACACCAAACCAAAACACACTTAGATTCTAGCATCATTTATTTGATTTTTTTTTGTTTTTAGTTTTTTAATTTTAATTTTTTATCTTACTCCTTTTCTTCCCTCAAAATGACAAAATGAAAGAATTCATGCCAAAAGAAAGACCAGGGGAAAAAATGACAGCCAGGGAATTTAATCAACACAGATACAAGCAAGATGTCTGAACCAGACTTTAGAAACATGATAATAAGAATACTAGCTGGGGTTGAAAATAGATTAGAATCCCTTTCTGTGGAGATAAAAGAAGTAAAAGCTACTCAGGATGAAATAAAAAAATGCTATAACTCAGCTAAAATCTCAAATGTATGTCACGGTGGCAAGGATGGATGGGGCAGAGTCCCATCAGTGATATAAAGGACAAACTTCTGGAGAATAATGAAGCAGAAAAAAAAAGTGAGACTGATGCAAAAGAGTACAATTTAAGAATTTGAGATCAGTGACTCATTAAAAACGAGCAACATCAGAATCATAAGGGTCCCAGAAGAGGATGAGAGAGAAAAAGTGTTATGTGAGCAAATCACAGCAGAAAACTTTCCAAACCTGAGGAAAGACATAGACATCAAAATCCAGGAAGCACAGAGGACTCCCATTAGATTCAACAAAAACCGACCATCAAAAAGGCATATCATAGTCAAATTCACAAAATACTCAGGCAAGGAAAGAATCATGAAAGCAGCAAGGGAAAAAAGGTCCTTAACCTACAAGGGAAGACAAATCAGGTTTGCAGCAGACCTATCCACAGACACTTGGCAGGCCAGAAAGGAGTGGCAGGATATATTCAACGTGCTGAATCAGAAAAATATTCAGCCAAGAGTTCTTTATCCAGCAAGGCTGTCATTCAAAATAGAAGGAGAGATTAAAAGTTTCCCAGACAAACAAAAATTAAAGGAGTTTGTGACGACTAAACCAGCCCTGCAAAAGATATTAATGGGGACTCGCTGAGGGGAAAAGATGAAATACATACATACATACATACATACATATATACATACATACAAACCAAAAGCAACAAAGGCTAGAAATGACCAGAGAACACCACCAGAAACTCCAACTCTACAAACAACATAATGACGATAAATTCCTATCTTTCAGTACTCACCCTAAACGTCAATGGACTAAATGCTCCAATCAAAAGACATACAGTAACAGAATGGATAAGAAAACAAGATCCATCTATATGCTGTTTACAAGAGACCCGCTTTAGACCTAAGGCACATTCAGATTGAAAGTTAGGGGATGGAGAACCATCTATCAAGCTAATAGTCTCCAAAAGAAAGCCAGAGTAACCATACTTCTATCACACAATCTAGACTTTAAAATAAAGACTGTAACAAGAGATGAAGAAAGGCATATCATAATTAAGGGGTCTATCCACCAAGAAGACCTAACAATTGTAAACATTTATGCTCCAAATGTGACAGCACCCAAATATATAAATCAATTCATCACAAACATAAAGAAACTCATATGGTATATAATACCATAATAGTAGGGGACTTCAACACCCTACTTACAGCAATGGACAAATCATCTAAACAGAAAATCAACAAAGAAACAATGGCTTTGAATGACACACTGGACCGGATGGACTTAACAGATAGATTCAGAACATTTGATCCTAAAGCAGTGGAATACACATTCTTCTCCAATGCACATGGAACGTTCTCCAGAATAGACCACATGCTGGGACACAAATCAGTCCTCAACAAGTACTAGAAGATCGAGATCACACCGTGCATATTTTCAGACCACAATGCTATGAAACTCGAAATCAAGCTCAAGAAAAAATGTGGAAAGATAAGAAATACTTGGAGACTAAAGAGCATCCTACTAAAGAATAAATGGGCCAACAAAGAAATTAAAGAGGAAATTAAGGGGCGCCTGGGTGGTGCAGTCGGTTAAGCGTCCGACTTCAGCCAGGTCACGATCTCGCGGTCCGTGAGTTCGAGCCCCGCGTCAGGCTCTGGGCTGATGGCTCGGAGCCTGGAGCCTGTTTCCGATTCTGTGTCTCCCTCTCTCTCTGCCTCTCCCCCGTTCATGCTCTGTCTCTCTCTGTCCCAACAATAAATAAAAAACGTTGAAAAAAATTAAAAAAAAAAGAGGAAATTAAAAAGTACATGGAAGCCAATGAAAATGGTAACACCACAGCCCAAAACCTCTGGGACACAGCAAAGCAGTTCATAAGAGGAGTTTATATATAGCAATCCAGGCCTTCCTAAAGAAGGAAGAAAGGTCTCAGATACACAACATAACCTTACACCTTAAAGAGCAGGAAAAAGAAGAGCAAATAAAACCCCAAACTAGCAGGAAACAGGAAATAATAAAGATTAGAGCAGAAATTAATGTTATTGAAACAAACAAACAAACAAAAAAACCCCACTGGAACAGATCAATAAAACCAGAAGCTGTTTTTGAAAGAATTAACAAAATTGATAAACCACTAGCCAGACTGATCAAAAAGAAAAAGGATAGGACCCATATAAACAAAATCAGGATGAAAGAGGAGAGATCACAATCAACACAGCAGAAATACAAACAATAATAAGAGAATATTATGAGCAATTATACGCCAATAAAATGGGCAATCTGTAAGAAATGGACAAATTCCTAGAAACATATACACTACCAAAACTTAAAATAGGAAGAAACAGACAACTTGAGCAGACCCATAAGCAGTAAACAAATCAAATTAGTAATCAAAACTCTCCCAAAAAACAAGAGTCCAGGGCCAGATGGCTTTCCAGGAGAATTCTACCAAACAGTTAAGGAAGACTTAACACCTATTCTTTGGAAGCTCTTCCAAAAAATAGAAATGGAAGGAAAACTTCCAAACGCTTTCTATGAGGTCAGCATTACCTTGATTCCAAAACCAGACAAAGACCTCACGAAAAAGGAGAACTATAGACCAATTTCCCTGATGAACATGGATGCAAATATCCTCAACAAAATATTAGCCAACCGGATCCAACAATACTTTAAAAAATTATTCACCACGACCAAGTGGGATTTATACCTGGGATGCAGGGCTGGTTCAATATCCACAAAACAATCAATGTGATACATCACATCAAAAAAAGAAAGGACAAGAACCACATGATCCTCTCTATAGATGCAGAGAAAGCATTGGACAAAATACAGCTCCTTTCTTGATAAAAACCCTCAAGAAAGTAGGGATAGAAGGATCACACCTCAAGATCATAAAAACGATATATAAAGGACCCAACACTAATATCATCCTCAATGGGGAAAAACTGAGAGCTTTCCACCTAAGGTCAGGAGCAAGATAGGGCTGTCCACTCTCACCACTGTTATTTAACCTACTATTGGAAGTCTTAGCTTCAGCAATCAGACAACACAAAGAAATAAAAGACATCTAAATCGGCCAGGAGGAGGTCAAGCTTTCACTCTTCGCAGATGACATGATACTCTATATGAAAAACCCAGAAGATTCCACCAAAAAACTGCTAGACCTGATTCATGAATTCATCAAAGTCACAAGATATAAAAACAATGCACAGAACTCAGTTGCATTCCTATACACCAACAACGAAGCAACAGAAAGAGAAATCAAGGAATCGATCCCATTTACAATTGCACCAAAACCCACAAAATACCTAGGAATAAATGTAACCAAAGAGGTGAAAAATCTATACACTGAAAACTATAGAAAGCTTACAAAAGAAATTGAAGAAGATACAAGAAGAAGAAGAAGAAGAAGAAGAAGAAGAAGAAGAAGAAGAAGAAAAAGAAAGAAAGAAAGAAAGAAAGAAAGAAAGAAAGAAAGAAAGAAAGAAAGAAAGAAAGAAATTCCATGCTCCTGGATAGGAAGAACAAATATTGTTAAAATGTCAATACTACCCAAAGCAATCTACATATTCAATGCAATCCCTATCAAAATAACACCAGCATTCTTCACAGAGCTAGAACAACTATCCTAAAGTTTGTATGGAACCAGAAAAGACCCCAAATAGCCAAAGAAATCTTGGAAAAGAAAACCAGAGCTGGAGGCATCACAATCCCGGACTTCAAGCTGTATTACAAAGCTGTAATCATCAAGACAGTATGGTACTGGCACAAGAACAGACATTCAGATCAATGGGGCAGAATGGAGAACCCAGAAATGGACCCACAAACGTATGGCCAACTAATCTTTGACAAAGCAGGAAAGAAGATCCAGTGGAATAAAGACAGTCTCTTCAGCAAGTGGAGCTGGGAAAACTGGACAGCAGCATGCAGAAGAATGAACCTGGACCACTTTCTTACACCATACACAAAAATAAACTCACAATGAATGAAAGACCTAAATGTAAGACAGGAAGCCAACAAACTCCTCGAGGAGAAAGCAGGCAAAAACCTCTTTGACCTTGGCCGCAGCAACTTCTTACTCAACACGTCTCCAGAGGCAAGGGAAACAAAAGCAAAAATGAACTATTGGGACCTCATCAAAATAAAAGGCTTCTGCACAGCGAAGGAAACAATCAGAAAAACTAAAAAGCAACTGATGGAATGGGAGAAGATATGTGCAAACGACATATCAGATAAAGGGTTAGTATCCAAAATCTATAAAGAACTTATCAAAGTGAACACCCAAAAAACAAATAATCCAGTGAAGAAATGGGCAGAAGACCTGAATAGACACTTCTCCAAAGAAGACATCCAGATGGCCAACCGACACATGAAAAAATGCTCAACATCACTCCTCATCAGGGAAATACAAATCAAAACCACAAAGAAATACCACCTCACACGTGCCAGAATGGCTAACATTAACAACTGAAGCAACAACAGATGTTGGCGAGGATGCGGAGAAAGAGGATCTCTTTTGCACTGCTGGTGGGAATGCAAACTGGTGCAGCCACTCTGGAAAACAGTATGGAGCTTCCTCAAAAAATTAAAGATAGAACTACCCTATGATCCAGCAATTGCCCTAGTATATCCAAGGGATACATGTGCTCTTTAGAAGGGGCCCATGCACCCCAGTGTTTATAGCAGCACTATCAACAATAGCCAAAGTATGGAAAGACCCCAAATGTCTATCACTGGATGAATGGATAAAGAAGATGTGGTATATATATATATACAATGGAGTATTACTCAGCAATCAAAATGAATGAAATCTTGCCATTTGCAACTACATGGATGGAACTAGAGGGTATTATGCTACATGAAATTAGTCAGAGAAAGACAAATATCATATGACTTCACTCATATGAGAACTTTAAGATACAAAACAGATGAACATATGGGAAGGGAAGCAAAAATAATTAAAAAAACAGGGAGGGGGACAAAACATAAGAGACTCTTAAATATGGTGAACAGAGGGTTGATGGAGGGGTTATGGGAGGGGGATTGTCTAAACGGGTAAGGGGCATTAAGGAATCTATTCCTGAAATCATTGTTGCAGTATATGCTAACTAAGTTGGATGTAAATGAAAAAATAAATTGTTAAAAAATAAATAAAAGTACCAACCAAGAATTCAAAAAACCAAAAACCAAAAAAAAAAAAAAAAAAAAAAGAACAAAACAAAGGAACAAACAAAACACAACAGACTCACAGATACAGAAAACAACTGTTTACCAAATGGGGGAGAGGTTGGGGACTAGGCAAAATATGTTGAAGGGGTTTAAGAGATACAAACTTTCAGTTATAAAATAAGTAAGTCATGAGGATATAATGTACAGCAAACAGAACATAGTTATTAATATTGTAATATAATTTTGTGTGGTGAGAGATAACTAAACTTATGTAGAAATCATTTTGTGATGTATAAAAATATCAAGTCAGTATGATACACAGCTGAAACTAATAGGATATTGTCAATTATAATTCAAAAATACATATGTACATACATGCATATAGATGAAAGAGGAAAAAAATAAAACTATAGGTTTACTGTCTTCTGTCCCTAATTGTTTATGAGAAGTCAGTGAAAATTCTGTGTATGATATCTTAAATTTCTATTGTGATTTCTTTTTTTTTTTTTAATTTTTTTTCCACGTTTTTATTTATTTTTGGGACAGAGAGAGACAGAGCATGAACGGGGGAGGGGCAGAGAGAGAGGGAGACACAGAATCGGAAACAGGCTCCAGGCTCCGAGCCATCAGCCCAGAGCCTGACGCGGGGCTCGAACTCACGGACCGCGAGATCGTGACCTGGCTGAAGTCGGACGCTTAACCGACTGCGCCACCCAGGCGCCCCTCTATTGTGATTTCTTATTTGATCTATAGGGTTTGAGAAATATGTTATTTAATTTCTTAATATTTTGTGATTTTTCATTTACCTTGTTATTGATTTCTAGTTTACTTTCATTGTGATCAGATATATTATACATAATTCCAATAACTTAAAATTTATCAAAACTTACGTCCCAGTTATATGGTTTATTTTGGCAGAAATCAATGAATAGCAACCAGATCAATGAGGCCAGAAGGCCAAAAGTTTGTTTGAAAGTTTGAAAGTTTGAAAATATTTTTGTTCTGATTGGCTTTTGTGATTTTCTTAGAATTTTTTAGGTCCTATGACAGTATCCTAGGATTTTACGTGCACTCAAAAAGAATGTTTATTCTACAGTTGTTAGGTATAGTAGTCTAGAAATATCAATGAGATGAAGTTGGTTAATTGCATTGTTCAAATCTTTAAATCTTTAACTAAAATTATTAACTTGTCTATTTCTCCTTTTCATCCTGTTAATTTTGTTTCCAAAGTTAATATTTTTAAATAAGGCTTGGGCTTGTTATATTTCTTAACTGAAGTAAAATTGGTGTATAAAATTATATTAGTTTCAGGTGTACAAGATAATAATTTGTATACACTATAGAGTGATTACCACAATAAGTCTAATGTCATTTGTCACCATTTGCAATTGACCCCCTTCACCCTCTTCACTCACTCCCCATAGTTCTGCTAATTTTGCTTCATGTAGTTTGAAACTATGTTATTAGGTGCATACACATTTTTTAAGATAACCATCCATCACCAAAATCTCATTTTACCAACATTTTAATCACCCCTAAATGATCCCTAATTTCATTTGTAGTCAGTCCCCATTCCCATCTCCAGCCCCATGCAACCACTGATCCACTTGCTGTATATTTGGATTTGTTTATTCTGGATATTTCACACAAACGGAATTATAAAATATGTGGCCTTTTATATCTGGATTCTTTCATTTAGAATAGCGTTTTCAAGGGTCATACATGTTGTAGCATATATTGGTACTTTGTTCCTTTTAATGCTGAATAATATTCCATTCTAAGGATATACCACATTTTATTTATCCCTTTAGCATTTGATGGACATTCAGATTGCTTCCACTTTATAAACAGTATGAATAATACTGCTATTAACATTCATGTACAAATTTTTCTTGGACTTATGTTTTCATTTCTTTCTGGCATACATCTAGGAGTGGAATTTCTGCATCCTTTTGAGGAACTCCCGGGCTGCTGTCCAAAGCAGCTATACCATTTTACATTCCCACCAGCAATGCATAAGGGTCCAATTTCTCCACCTCATCATCAACACTTATTATCATTCTTTTTGATTATAACGGTTATAACATTTCTAGCAAGTAAAGAGTGGTATCTCGTTGTGGCTTTGTTTTGCATTTCTCCGATGGCTAAAGACGGAGCATCTTTACATGTGCTATTAGCGATTTGTAATCTCTTCTTTTGGAGAGTCTACTCAGAAACTTTGCTCATTTTTTAAAAATAGAGTTATTTGGCTTTTTATTGGTGAGTTGTAAGAGTTCTTTACATATTCTAGATACAAAATCCTTATTAGATATATGTTTGCAAATATTTGCTCCCATTCTGTGAATTGTCTTTTACATTCTTGATGATGTTCTTTTTGTTTGTTTGTTTGTTTGTTTGTTTGTTTACTTATTTTTGAGGCAGAAAGAGAGGGGGAGAGAGAGAGAGAGAGAGAGAGAGAGAGAGAGAGAGAGAGAACATGAGCAGGCAAGGGGCAGAGAAAGAGGGAGAGAGAAAATCCCAAGCAGGCTCAGATGCTTAACTGACTAAGCTACCCAGGTGCCCCTTGATGATGTCCTTCGAAATACAAATTGTTTTAATTTAACGAAGTACAATGTCTCAAAGTATGTATTTGTTCTTTTGTTGCATGTACTTTTGGTGTCACATCTATAAAACTATTGCACGACTCAAGATAAAAGACTTGCCTATTCCTTCGTTTTTTTTTTTTCCCTAAGAGTTGTATGCTTTTAGCTCTTATATTTAGGAATATGATCCCATTTGAGTTAATTTTTGTGTACCTTTCTCACAAATCTTAAAAATTATGTTCTGTAACAAAACCTCCTTGTGAGCTGGAAACTGCCTGGAACACATGATCTTTTGAACAACACAGGTTCACTTTGACATTAATTGTGACGCACTGGAATATGTCAAAATGCCTCTGCACTTGTGTTTTAGGGGCCAAACAAGCGGAGTGGTTCTTCACAAAATCTCCTGGTAATTGTATAAGTTTTAAAAAAGAGAGAGAGACTTTTTCTTCAGGTTCAAACACACACACACAAAATCCAGCTGGCTGCAAAAGTTTAATCCCAATACAAGATTTCTATTTTGTATGCCTGTTGGTTATGCCCAGATTTCATACAATTTGCATGCCTCCATTATGACATTTCTGAGGTCTTCTAATAAACATCATTGCTCCTCAGTGAGCAGAAATAGCATAAATTATTAATGGTGTCTGCATTTTTGACATCTATATCTGACACTGTCAGATGTTTTTGCCCTAATTTTGTTGCAGTAAAACACTGTGAGATTATTCAAGCCTACTGCCTTTCCTTTGACCTGGAGGCATAAATTTGCCCTGAAGAGCTGCTGGGGTTTTTTCTTATATTCCAGAGGCACTTGGTTTTAGTACCACGACATGGGCAATGTCAAGCAGAATTTTGGGGGAGTGATGAACAAGAGGCTGTGGGGAAGACAGAAGGCACAGCCTTTGGGAAAGCAGTTTCCATTGGAACATAGTTGGTACGGAGAAAATGTACTGTTAGAACTGTAGCTCTGAATGCCGAAACACAGGTCAGCCTAAGCTGGTGAGTCAAAAGAAAAGGAAAGACATGATATGGAGTTTAAGAACAAGATCTGTGTACACGGACTCCAGCTCAAGTGAAGGAAAAAGTCCTTGTGTGGAATCTAAGTAAGTAGGTGAGCTGCAGTATGGCTTGTTTAAAATCCAGGAAGAGCAGCAAAATCAGCTACTTATTCAATAAACACAAAAGAGAGGCTTATTTTCATGGATGGCCATGGGGAGAACATGGAAGATGCTCAGACTGACCAATAGGGAACAGGTAAAGAGAGGAGTCCAGAAAAGCAGTAATAGTAACTTGGGATTTGGAACCACACAGCAGTATAACCAACAATATGCCTGAGATTTCTGAGGGGGGCACCTGTGTCTTCTTATTTCTAGTACTCCAGTGCCTAAAATGCACCTGGCATAAAGCAGGTACTCAGTGCATGTTGTGGAATGAATAAATGTTCATAATAGGATAGAGGTTGCTTGCTCATAAGCTTAGTTGAAGCCATTTTTTTGTGTGTGGATGTCTAAGGGTTTTTGTTTACTTTAAAAATGTTTTAAGTAAGCTCTAACACCCAACATAGGGATTGAACTCATGACCCTGAGACCAAGTGTTGCATGCTCTACAACGAAGCCAGTGAGGCACCCCAGGATATCTAAGGGTTGTTAGATGAACACAGTTCTCCAGAGAGAGGCAGGACTCTGCAGATGACTAAAGTTGGAGACCATAGCCTAGGAGTGCAATGGCTTTGTTCCATGGAAGAGTACTCACTGTCAGCACCCAGCAGTCAGATACGTGGTGGCTAAAGTGAAGAAGCAATGTAGTAAGGAAGAAAATTAAGGAGTGGCTATTTTGACAATCTTTCTTCTTAGGGCTGGGAAAACTGCACGGGTGCTGAAATGGAGAGCTCCATCTGTTCAACTGTTACTTAGGGCGGCCAAAACTAAAAACTTCCTGTGTTACTTGCAAACGCAAGGATCTATCAGAGGACTTTTGATCCTGGAAATAACAAATCAGAGGATAATTTGAAACCAGTATTGATAACACCTGACCCCAGGGCTGTCTACTGTTCCTCAGGAGTAATTGATTTGAACCACTCAGAGGAACCAGGAAATTCTTAAACTCTTCACAATATCATATTTACATTGTATAAACATCTAAGTATGACAATAATGACTAGTTGGTAGAAACTGTAAGAGTTGTCTCAGCAGATGTGGCAGTTCAGCCTCTGCTTGGGTATCTCCAGTGATGAGGAGCTCACTCCTCCCTAAAAGTTATTAAATGCTTGCTCAGATTAAATTAGTGAAACAAGGACTTGATAAGCAAAAAACTAAGATAACAGCAGCAACAACAAATTTAAAAATCAAACCTCTGTGCCAACATACATTTGCCTTGATTAAACATGAGGATAAGGAGAGTATTACAATTCAATAAGAATTTTTCAATTTCTCGCTTGGTTGAGCGTCTGACTTCAGCTCAGGTCATGATCTCGCAGCCCATGGGTTTGAGCCTTCGTCGGGCTCTGTGTTGACAGCTCAGAGCCTGGAGTCTGCTTCAAATTCTGTGTCTCCCTCTCTCTCTGCGCCTCCCCTGCTCACACACACACTCTCTCTCTCTCTCTCTCTCTCTCTCTCTCTCTCTCTCTTTCTCTCTCAAAACTGAATAAAAGCATTAAAAAAAATGTTTTAAAGAATTTTTCAACTTCCCAAATAGTGCTAATCACACAAGAGATTCACTGGAAAACCGTGTGGATTTACAAGTAAACGAAATGAGTTGTGACTGAAAACCCAAACATACTGACATTAATATGGAGAGTTTAACCCCTTCAGCTTATTCAACAGAGATTTCATATTTTGCTAAAGCAAATTTTTATTTCTTATTTATGTCCTCCAGGCTTATTGGGTTTCCACTACTTTAATTTAGTTTTAAGAACTGTTTAATTTTAACTTCAGTATCAAGTTTCTATTGAATTGTAAATACTTTAAGATCCTTGAAGCTTTGAGATGGGAATTTTAATGAAAGCTTTGTCTCTTAATCATGTCTTGAATTCTTATGACAAAGAATAAGAAGTGCACCTCGTTTTGTATAGATGCTTTGAATATCTCAAAGTACTTTAAAAACATCATTTTATAATCAGATAATATAAAGCATTATTCATAACATTATTATAACTACTTAATCCCTTTGTGTCTTGAATTTCTCATCTACACAATGAGTATAATAATAGCACTACTCCTAGGGGCGCTTGGGTGGCTCAGTCGGTTGGGTGTCCAACTTTGACTCAGGTCATGATCTCATGGTTCGTGGGTTCGAGCCCCGTGTCAGGCTCTGTGCTGACAACTCAGAGCCTGGAGCCTGCTTCGGATTCTGTGTCTCCCTCTCTCTGCTCCTCCCCCACTCATGCTCTGTCTCTCTCTCTGTCTCTTTCAAAAATAAATAAACATTAAAAAAAATTAAGTAATAGCACTACTCATAGCTTGTTGTAAGGACATGTAAAGCAATTAGAACAAATCCTGTCACCCAGAAAGTGCTCTATAAGTGTTAAATACTATTTATACCATCTAATATGTGCCCACACTCACAACATAATTTGGAATATCCGGCTTGAATTCAGTCATATGACAGTGTTGTATAGTTTCAAATTAATAGCATGGGTTTTATTTGTGGATTTGTTGGTTTATAATGAACTCAATCCAGAGGTGGCAAGTCATAATGGAGGATACATACACAGCATTGACCCTGGAGTCTGACAACTCCAGGTTGTATCCCATCCCTGACACTTTTTAGCTGAGTGAACTTGGGCACTTTATTTAATCTCTCTGTGTCTTATTTTTCTCATCTGTAAGAGGGGGTTATAAAAGTATCCATACCATAGGGTTGTTGTGAAGAATAACTGAATTAATATGTGGAGAGTATTTAGAACAGTGAGCTGTGTATAAGGGCTTACTACTCTTTCTAGTTGTGCTCTTATTTTCCAGGGCCTACCTTCATGTAGATGAAGTTGCATTTCAAGGCATTTAAAATAAGCAATGTGACCAATTCCAAAAGACAACCAGTTTTGACCCTTGAAAATTTATGTTCTTTTTGTTATTCTGGTCATTCAATAACTAAGCAAGTGTTTCTTAGAGTAACTCTGTGAAGAGTGTCCTTCTACAAGAGACCTTTTTCCCCCCTACCTAGATGAACTTGGGATATTCAGTTGGGATTTTCTACATCATGAGATGAAGTAATGTACCAGCTTCCAAGGTAGGAAGAATTTGAGGTTCATCTACAGAGATGATAAAGATCACAAAAAGCAGTGCCCTCATTACAAACGGATCTGTTACAAGTACACACAGATTCCTAACCCATTTCACATATGGATTTACCGAAAAAGGACGCCTGAGACTTGGGGATGTTACTGCCAGCAGCTACTCTGGAGTTTGAAGTGAACATCTGGAAGTCCCTTGAAGGTCTTTCCTCAACAAATTTTTCTCCCTTTTAAATGGGTGAGGATCCCATTGCTAACTTTTTTGCCATTTATTTATTTATTTATTTATTTAAGTAGGCTTCACACCCAGCACAGAGCCCAGTGTGGGGCTTGAACTCATGCCCCTGAGATTAAGACCTGAGCTGAGATTAAGAGAGTTGGATACTTAATGACTGAGCCACCCAGGTGTCCCTCCTTTTTCTCATGCTAACTACCCTTCCTGGCACATTTCACACATAGCCATGGCTTCAGCATCCATGTTTATGCCAATGACTCAAACTGTTACCTTCAACCTTTCTCTTGAGTACCAATCCTATACTTTCAATTGCTGACTGAGCACTTTCTCATGCCCCATAGCACCTTAAATTTCCAAAATGATCCCATGATCTTCATTCTAACTGTGCATCAATTAATGACATCCCCCTTACTCCTGAACTATCCAAATTGACTCAACAAATACATACCCACTCGCAGGCTCCAGGATACTCTAAAAATGGCTCCCACACTGTGAACAATTGCTGCAGGGGTTTTTCCAGTCTCCAAAACTTCTATCTTCAACTTACAGACCATTCCATTCAAATAAATATAGATCAGCATCATCCACTGTCCAGGTCTAAATGAGAAATTTTGAATGTCAGGATCTACTGACCACTAGGAAAAGTCAATGGGTTTTGTGATTTTGAATTATGTGCAAAATTCCATGAATGTAGGTAAATTCATTTTTTTTAGTTCTTGGATTTCATCAGGTCATCAGAACAGATCACGATCCAATAAATGTTGACAACCCCAGGATATTTTCTTCCAGAGGTCCTCTACTTCTCAGTCTTCCTTCATCCCCTTGCAGATGCCCCACTCCTATACCTAAGTCTGGTTTCTATGCAGATCCCTGGATTTCCTGCTGGTCCAGAAAGGGTAGGAAGATATTCTCTGAAGCCTCTGTTGTGGAAGTACTTGGTTGCTTTTCCTCGAAGACCTTGTCCAGAAAGGCAGGTTGACACAGTCCCCATAGCCAAGTTTTGCACCCCAGAAGCAATCGATTCCCTATCACCTCACCTGATACCCCAGAAACAAGCTCGGAGCCTGTTGGAACAGCCTCCCAGAATTGCTCCCAGTTGCAGGTTGTCCTTGCAAAGATGCAGGGACTTCCAAAGATACAGATGTGGCTGCTAGTCAATTATTGCCCTCAGAGCTCAGAATCCAAGTGCTTTTCTTCCCTCAGCCCTTGGAAATGTTCTCCAGTGTCCCAGAAACATTAGGAACCTTTATGCTGTGGTCATTCTTCTACTGAATCCTTCTGAGACTGTTTATCTTTTACTCCTGCTATGATTCATGACCGGACCATATCCTAAAGGATCCTTGTCCATCATTCAACTTTAGATCTTATCCTTTTGCCCATGGAGAGAAGTGTTTTCTGAAGTGTTCTTCATAGGCTAAAGAACATTCCACATGCACACATCAGCATCACAAACACCTACTCACATATTCACACACATGCTCTTATATACCACTGAGGCTTCACAATCCATCTGTGGCTCATGGATTCAGCAAATAAACCCACTGCTCCAAACAAATCATTGATTCCTGCTTTTGAAAGATGTCAGTTTTTACATACATACACATGGACACCCTGATGATCTTCATAAAGAAAAGTAAAGAAGATCAAAGATCTGCCAGGAATCCTTGGTCACTGTGCAGTCATCGTCTAGGACCATTACCAGCTCCCCTGAGAATAAGCCTCCAAGGCCTTCTTTACAGAGAGTACCATTCGTCGTGAAATTAGATGTTTGGGATACCTTTTACTTCATCTTCATCCAGGGAGTGGAAGATAAACTTTCAGATATATCTTTATTGGTGTGAGTTCACCATGATGTCCTCTGGGTTCTGCAATACTCCAACCAATGTCCTTACATGATTGACAGCATTTTCAGTGACCTTGTGGATGTGTTTATAAAACATGCTAATATACTTACCTACACTGACATCCCACGGACCCTCAAGCTGCACATAATTACCTATTTTGGAAGCGCCTCCAGCTCAATTGCAGCAGAATTTAAGAAATTCAAGGTAGAGATTCTGGGCATACTGTAATTAGCCATGCAGCCTCCGTGTTTATTCATTTACTTTTGCTGCTGTAACAAATTACCACAAATTTAGTGCCTCAGAACAACACAAACTTATTATCTTCTGGCTCTGGAAGTTAGATGTTCTATAGTCAAGATGTCAGCAGAGTTGCATTCCTTCCAGACGCTCTAGGAAAGAATCTGTTTCCTTGCCATTTTCACTTCTACAGGCCACCTATATCCCTCAGCTCATGGTCTCTTCCTTCATCTTCAAAGTACAACTGACCCTTAAACAACATGGGGGTCAGGGGCAGTGGCCTCACGCCCAATCAAAAATCCATGTGTAAGTTTGACTCCCTCCAGATTTAACTACTGACACCATCCTACTGACCAAAAGCTTTATTGACAACATAAACAGTCAATTAACACATATTTTTATGTTATATGTATTATATATTGTCTTCTTACACTAAAGTAAGCTACAGAAAAGAAAATGTTATTAATGAAATTATAAAAGAAAATCTAGAGTACCGTACTATAAAAAGTCTTCACATAAGTGGACCTGTGCAGTTCAAACCTGTGTTGTTCAATGGTCAACTGTAAATCATTCTAACCTCTGCTTCTATCTTCTCATCTCCTCTAACTTTGATCCACCTGTCTTCCTCTTCTAAAGACCTTCATGATTACATTGGATACACCCAGACAATCTGGGATAATCTCATTTCAAAATTCTCAATTTAATCACATCTGCAAAGTCCCTTTGCCACAATAGATAACATGTTCACAGATTCTGGGGCTTTGGGGACAGGACATCTTTTGGGGGCCATTATTCTGCCTGTCACAGTGAACAAGGTAACAGTCTTTTTAGGATTTAAGTTTCCCTTCTTCCTGTTAATAAATGTGTTAAGTACTCCTTGGGTTCACCAGTTGCTACCAGCAGCTCATTCTCTAGTTTCCCACCCAGACATCTGCAATTGCTTCCTTTCAGAAAGGAATACGAGTTTTCTTATAGAGAATGAGGTAGTGTTTCAGCATGCTTCTCTCTGCCTTAATTAAAACTTGCTCTCACTAGACTCTTTTGTGAATCACTCACAGGTGAATCTCAGTCTCCCCTCTTACAAATGCTAACCTGGATAAAAGTTCATTATCTGATTTAAGTGTGTGGGTTCAGTGTGCTGGACATGCTGTTTGAGAACAGTGAGTGGGTTGGTCTGGCTGCAGCACAGTGAGAAAGAGGGACGCATATACCACATTTCATTTATCTGTTAAGAAGTTGATGGACCTATTTTTCTACTTTTTGAGTACTATGAGTATGCTTCTCTGAACATTCATGTAAACATTTTTGTGTGGGGGTGCCTGGGTGGCTCTGTCTGCTGGCCTCTGAATCTTGATTTCAGCTCAAGCCATGATCTCACAGTTCACGTCGGGCTCTGCACTGACAGCATGAAGCCTCCTAGGGATTCTCTTTCTCCATTTCTCTCTGCCCCTCCCCAGCTCATGCACACACATGCCTGTTCTCTCTCTCTCTCTCTCTCTCTCTCTCAAAATAAATAAACTTAAAAAAAAGTTTGTGTCATATATGGATCCTGAGAAACTTAACAGAAGACCTTGGGGGAGGGGAAGGGGAAAAAAAGTTACAGAGAGGGAGGGAGGCAAACCATAAGAGACTCTTAAATACTGAGAAAAAAACTGAGGGTTGACGGGGGGGGGCGGGTGGGGGAGAGGGGAAAGTGGGTGATGGAGGAGCGCACCTGTTGGGATGAGCACTGGGTGTTGTATGGAAACCAATTTGACAATAAATTATATTTAATATAAAACAAAAACAAAAACAAATGAAAGTTTGTGTGTGCACATGTTTTCATTTTTCTTTCTTTTTCTTATAGTATTATATTAGTTTTAGCTGGACAATATAGTGAATCAGCAATTCTAAATGTTACTCAGTGCTCCTCACAATGTTTTCATTTTTCTAGATGTATACCTGGAGTGGAATTGCTAGGTCATGTGGTAACTCTATGTTTACCCTTTCAAATCTTTTTTAAGACTGCCAGATTGTTTTAGAAAACAGCTGTACTATTTTATATTTCCATCAGCATTGCATGAGCATTCCAATTTCTTCACATCCTTACCAACATTTATTATTATCTGTCTTTTTTTTTTTTTAATTTTTTTTTCAACTTTTTTTTTTTTTTTGGGACAGAGAGAGAGAGAGCATGAAAGGGGGAGGGGCAGAGAGAGAGGGAGACACAGAATCCGAAGCAGGCTCCAGGCTCTGAGCCATCAGCCCAGAGCCTGACGCGGGGCTCGAACTCACGGACCGCGAGATCGTGACCTGGCTGAAGTCGGACGCTTAACCGACTGCGCCACCCAGGCGCCCCCTGTCTTTTTTATGGTAACCATCCTAGCACGTGTGAAGTAGTATCTCATTGTGGTTTTGGTTTGCACTTTTTTATGTTTATTTATTTTTGAGAGAGAGAGAGAGAGAAAGGGAGAGAGAGGGAGAGAGAGAGAGAGAAAATGCACGGGGAGAGTGGGGGACAGAGAGGATCTGAAGCAGGTTCTGCACTGACAGTGGATAGCCCAACGCGGGGCTTGAACTCACCAACTGTGAGACCATGACCTGAGCTGAAGTTGGATGCTTAACTGACTGAGCCACCCAGGCACCCCTGTTTTGCACTTCTTTAATGTCTGATGATGTTGAGCATCATTTCATGTGCTGATTGGCCATTTATATATCTTCTTTGGAGAAATGTCAATTCAGATCCTTTTCCCAGTTTAAAATAGTGTTATCTTTTTATTGCAGATTTGTAAGAGTTTTCATGTTTTCTAAATATAATTTCCCTTATCAGATACATGTTTGCAAATATTTTTTCACATTCTATGGATTGCTTTTTCTTTTTAAAAATTTTTAAAAATTTTAATTCCAGTTAATTAACATACAATATTATATTTGTTTCAAGTGTGCGGGATTACCTTTTCAGTTTCTTGATGGTTTCCTTTGAAACACAAAACTTTTTCATTTTAATGAGATCCAAGTAATGTAATTTTTCTTCCACCATGTGCTTTTGGTATCACATCTAAGAAAGTTTTGCCTAACCCAAAGCCACAAAGATTTATTCCTATATTTTCTCTAAGTCTTTTATAATTTTTGCTCTCACAGTTTTTTAAGTTTATTTATTTGAGAGAGAGAGAGAGAGAGAGAGAGAGAGGCAGAGAAAGGGAGAGACAGAATCCCTAGCAAGCTCAAATCTGTCAGCCTGCCGTGGGGCTCAAGCTCATGAACCATGAGATCCTGACAAGTGGAGATCAAGAGTTGGACCTTAACCAACTGAGCCATCCAGGTACACTTTTGCCCTTACATTTAGATCAAAATGGATCTATGGTCCATTTTGAGTTAATTTTTTTGTGTGGTATAAGGTATGAATCTAACTTCATTCTTTTACATGTGGATATTCAGTTGTCCCAGTAGCAGTTGTTGAAAACACTATTTATTCCCCATTAAATTGTCTTTCACTCTTATTGAAAATCAACCGTGTAAGAGTTTCTGTATACATTTTCAATGCTATTTCATTGATCTATATGTCTCTCCTTCTGCCAGTATTATACTGCCTTTGTTGTAGCTTTATATAGTAAGTTTTGAAATAAAAGTGTTAAGTCCTCCAACTTTATTCTTATTTTTCAACATTTAGCTACTGAGTCCCTTGCATTTCCCTATTAGTTTTAAGATTGGTTTATCAACTTCCACAAAAAACCCAGGTGGGGTTTTAATAGGAATCACATTGACTCTGTAGATCAATTTGGGATGTACTACCATCTTAACCATTTAAATCTCCCGATACATGAATATGGGATATATTTCCATTTATTTAGCCTTCTTTAATATCTTTTGATATTTGCAGTTTTCTAAGTATACGTCTTGTACTTCTTTGTTCTTTCTTAATATAGGCATTTACATCAATCAATTTCCCTCTGTTATTGCTTTTGCTGAATCCTATGTTTCAGTATTTTGTGTCTTCCTTTTTATTCATCTCAAGGTATTTTCTAATTGCTCTTATGATTTCTTCTTTGATTCATGTTACTTAGGAGTGTGTTTCTTAATTTCCATGTATTTGTGAATTTCTCAAATGTTTTACTGTTATTGATTCCTAATTTTGTTTTACAGTGATTGGAGAACATACTTTGTATATAATTTCAATCCTTTCAAATTTACTGAGGTGTGTTTTCTGGCCTAGAATATAATCTATCTTGGAGAATGTTTCATGTGTACATGAGAAGAATATGTATTTTCCATTATTGGGTAATATATATGTAATATATATTTTCCATTATTGGGCATTGTGTGCCCCTAAAATTCATATGTTGAAGCAATAACCCCCAATATGACTGTATTTGGAGGTCGGGCCTTTAAGGAGTTTAGATAAGGTTATAAGAATGAAACTATAACCTGACTGGTGTTCTTATAACAAGAGGAAAAGACATCAGAGCTCTTTTGCTTCATGTGTACACGGAAGAAAAGCCATGTGAAAATACAGCAAGAAGGTGGGCATATACAAGTCCGAAAGAGGTGTCACCAGAAACCTAGTTTTCTGGCACCTTGATCTTGGACTTCTGGCCTCCAGAATTGTGAGAAAATTGATGTATGTTATTTAAGCCACCCAATCTGTGGTACCTTATTATGGCAACCTGAGCAAACTAATACAGGTGGAACATTTTATAGATGTCTGTTAGTTCTTGTTATAGTGTTGTTCAAGTCTTCTATTCCCTTGTTGATCTGCCTACATGTTCTATTCATTTTGGAAAGTGGTGTTGAAGTTTCCAATGATTGCTGTAGAATGATTTATTTCTCTCTTCCATTATATAAGTTTTGTTTTATGTATTTTGAGGTTCTGTTATTAGATACATATATGTTGTAACCTCCATTTTAATAATTTCTCAGGTCAAAAATCTTAAAGTCATTCTTTTAAAAAATTTTTTTGAATTTTATTTCATTTTATTTTTTTTATTTAAAAAAAATTTTTTTCAATGTTTATTTATTTTTGGGACAGAGAGAGACAGAGCATGAACGGGGGAGGGGCAGAGAGAGAGGGAGACACAGAATCGGAAACAGGCTCCAGGCTCCGAGCCATCAGCCCAGAGCCCGACGCGGGGCTCGAACTCACGGACCGCGAGATCGTGACCTGGCTGAAGTCAGACGCTTAACCGACTGCGCCACCCAGGCACCCCTGAATTTTATTTTAGATAACTAAACCAACTGAGCCACCCAGGTGTCCCAAAGAAAACTTTAATAGTGTGCTTTCCTCATAGATAAGTTAAATCAGATAATACCTAGAAAGCACTTAGCACAGGTCCATGTGGAATAATACATCCAAAAATGCTAATAGTACTTCAAGACCCTTCAGGAGTCTGCTTCTACCTCTTCACCTTCAAAGTACTAAATGAGGATCTTTCAAATACACCAATCTGGGGGCACCTGGGTGGCTCAGTCAGTTAAGCATCTGACTTTGGCTCAGGTCATGATCTCATGGCTCGTGGTTCAAGCCCCACGTTGGGCTCTATGCAGACAGTGCAGAGCCTGGAACCTGCTTCAGATTCTGTGTCTCCCTCTCTCTCTGCCCTCCCCCACTCATGCTCTGTCTCTCTCTGTCTCTCAAAAATAATAAATAAATGTTTTTAAAAAAATACACCAATTCTTTTTACCCTTTTGTCCTTTGGCTCATGGCTCTTCACTGTCTGGGATACCTTTGCTTTCATTCTACTTTGCTTGGTAAACAACTAATTACTCTTCCTTTAATAATGAATTCTGACATTGCATCCATCTGAAAGCATTTCCTGAGCTGTTTAGTTGGGGATAGGTGTTCTTCCACGTGGACAGTTTGCTCTGTATCTTATATTTGTGATGTATATTTGTGGTGATGGTCCCATGGCAATGAGGGTGAACTTTCTACTCTGCTCAGTTGACTATCACTCAGACAGACACATTAACAATTAAATATAGTAAGAAGGGAGCCAATGATAGAGAAACTCCTAGGGCATTATGGGAGCTCAGAGGAAGGACAATATCCCTCTTCTGCCATTTACAAAAACCTTAAAGAGAACTACCAAAACTGACTCACTAATTCCACATTCTGTCCACATACTGTCTTTCAAAACATGCCATTTAAGCTTTATTTCTATCAGTTCATCAAAGCACACCTTGTACAAGTCACCAATAACTTCCATGTAACCAAATCCAATCACCATTTCCAAGTGCTTATCTTACTTGATTTATCTGACATAAGTAATTGTTCAGTTTTGTTTGGCTATGAGACAATACTCTAGATTCTCCTCTTACAATATTGACTGATTCTTCTCTGTCTTTTTTTTTTTTTTTTAAATTTTTTTTCAACGTTTATTTATTTTTGGGACAGAGAGAGACAGAGGATGAACGGGGGAGGGGCAGAGAGAGAGGGAGACACAGAATCGGAAACAGGCTCCAGGCTCTGAGCCATCAGCCCAGAGCCTGACGCGGGGCTCGAACTCCCAGACCGCGAGATCGTGACCTGGCTGAAGTCGGACGCTTAACCGACTGCGCCACCCAGGCGCCCCTTTCTCTGTCTTTTTGATAGCTTCTTGCTATGGTCTGAATGGGTCCTCCTGCCCCCAGTTCACATGTTGGAATCTGAACACCCGAAGTGATGGGAGCTTTTGGGAGATGAAGTTCTCATGAATGGGATTAGTGCTCTTGTAAAAGACTCTCCATATGAGGCTATAAGGAGTAGTCTGTGACCTGGGAGAGGGCCCTCACCAGATCATGTTGTCACCCTGATCTGGGACTTATAGCCTCCGGAGCTGTGAGGAATAAATTTCTATTGTTTATTAGCTACCCCAATAAGTGGCATTTTGTTATAACAACCTAAAGGGACTAAGACACTTCTCATCTTCTTGGACTGTAAGTGTTGGACTGCACTGAGCTCAGTTATCAGAATCATTCCTGGGGTACCTGGCTGGCTCAGTCAGTTGAGCGTCCAACTCTTGGTTTCAAACAAGGTCATGATCTCAAGGTTTCACGAGTTTGAGCCCCAAGTCGGGCTCTGTGCTGCCAGTGCAGAGCCCGCTTGGGATTCTATCTCTCTCCCTCACTCTCTGCCTTTCCTTCACTCGCACTGTCTCTCTCTCTCTCTCGAAAATGAATTTAAAAAAATCTTTAAAAAAAGAATCTTTTCTTTTTTTACATTTTTAAATATTTATTTATTTTGAAGGAGAAAGAGAGTGGGGAGAAAGAGAAAGAGAGAGAGAAAATCCCAAGCAGGCTTCATGCTGTCAGCACAGAGCCTGACTTGGGGCTGGATCTCACAAACCATGGGATCATGACCTTAGCCAAAACCAAGAGTCAGACACTTAACTGACTGAGTCACCCAGGCACCCCAAAATCTTTTAATTTTCTTATGGACACTCACACCCTATGTACTCTCATCCATTCCTATGCCTTTATATTTGTATACAGATGACTTCCAAATTTATATCTTTATCCTTTTCCCCTTTCTTCTGAACCCCATACTCATATATCCAAATGTCTTGAACTAGGTTGGTAGTAGTAGAGGTGGTAAAATGTAGTTATATTCTGAATATGTATTTATGTTAAAGAAGGCAAGTTTTGCTGATGGATTCACTGTTGGGTATGATAGAACAAAGTCAAAGATGGTTTTAAGGGGTACCTGGGTGGCTCAGTCATTGTGTGTCTAAGTCTTGATTTTGACTTGGGTCATGATCCCAGGGTCATGGGATTGAGCCCTGTGTCAGACTTCACGCTGAGCATGGAGCCTTCTCAGGATTCTCTCTTTCACTCCCTCTACTCCTCTGCCCCCACTTACACACACACACACACACTCTCTCTCTCTCTCTCTCTCTCTCTCGCTTTCTCTCTCTCTGTCTCAAAAAAAATTGTCCTCATTTTACAGATGAAGAAACTAAGGCAAAAGAGATAAGATAACCTTTCAAAAGTCACAAAGCTAGAGAAGAGTGTTCCTGGATTGGCCTGAGTCTCTTCTACCTTAACCACTCTGATATCCTGACTTGCACACTGTGTGAGGTGTTTGAATTCTACAAAGCAGTAATTCTCAAAGTTTGGTCCCCAGACCTCACTTGGTAACTTGTTAGCAGTGCAAATTCTAAGTCCATACCCAGACCTCCTGTATTAGAAACTGGGCATGGGCCCAGCAACCTGTTTTTAACAAGTCCTCCAAGTGATTCTGACGTGCACTGAAGTTTGATAACCACTGTTATAAAGGATGAGGAGTCCCTGATGTATTTCAAGCTGAAGGAAGACAGAATCCATTTTGAGTTGTAAAAAGATCACAGTGGCAGGGTGATAGCATCATAAGAATGGCTTCCATTTTTCATGTTGATCAGACAGAGTTTATAAGTGTTACTCTTCAGTTGCCAAGCAAGGTTACATTAAGAAACTGAATATATTGATTTGTTTCTCCTGCTATTCAGAGAAAGAATTTTAGGCATTTTTAATGAACATACATAATGCTCAAATGGGGTCAATGTTGAGTAGAGTGAACTCTGTTGGTCAGCTCTATAGGAGGAAGAAAAGGTCCAGTCCAAAGAACAATTAGAATAGTAATGGTGAGGGGCACCTGTGTGGCTCAGTCAGTTGAATGACCGACTCTTGGTTTCTGCTCAGGTCATGATCCCAGGATCATGGGATAGAGCCCTGTGTCTGGCTCCATAATGAGCATGGAGTTTGCTTAAGATTCTCTTTCCCCCCTTTTCTCTGACCCTCCCGTGCTCTCTCTCTCTCTCTCTCTCTCTCGCTCTCTCTCTCTCTGTCTCTCTCAAAAAAAATAGTAATGATGAAACAACTGATATGGAAGGTAATACCTAAAATCTGAACACACATAATACTTTCTAGTTTAAAGATTAAAATACACATGAAGAATAAAGGGACAAATTCCTAGAAACATACAAACTACCAAAACTTAAACAAGAAGAAATAGAAAATCTTAACAGGCCCATAACAAGCAAAGAAATTGAATCAGTAATCAAAATCTCCCAACAAACAAAAGTGCAGGGCCAGATGGCTTCCCAGGGGAATTCTACCAGACATTTAAAGAAGAGTGAATATCTATTCTTCTCAAAATGTTCCAAAAAACAGAAATTGAAGGAAAACTTCCAAACTCATTCTACAAGGCCAGCATTACCTTGATTCCAAAACCAAAGACCCCCACCAAAAAGGAGAATTACAGGCCAATAACCCTGATGAAAGTGGATGCAAAAATTCTCAACAAGATACTAGCAAATTGAATCCAACAGTACATTAAAAGAATTATCCACCACATTGATTATAAAATCAATCAATGTGATACACCACATTAATAAAAGAAAGGATAAGAACCATATGATACTCTCAATAAGTGCAAAAAAAGCATAATACAAAATACAGCATCTATTCTTGATAAAAGCCCTCAACAAAATAGGTATAGATGGAACATCCCTCAACATCATATAGTCCATATACAAAAGACCTATAGCTAATATCATCCTCAATGGGGAAAAACTGAGAACTGTTCCTCTATGTTCAGGAACAAAACAGGGATGTCCACTCTCACCGTTACTATTTAACATAGTACTGGAAGTCTTAACCTTAACAATCAGACAACAAAAACAAATAAAAGGCATTCAAATTGGCAAAGGAGAAATTAAACTTTCACTATTTGCAGATGACATGATACTCTATATGGAAAACCCAAAAGACCCTACCAAAAACTTATTACAACTAATACATGAATTCAGGAAAGTCGCAGGATATAAAATCAATGTGCAGAAATCTGTTGCATTGCTATACACCAATAATGAAGCAGCAGAAAAAGAAATCAAGGAATTGGTCCCATTTACAGCTGCAGCTAAAATCATAAGGTATCTAGGAATAAACCTAACCAAAGAGGTAAAAGATCGGTACTCTGAAAACTATATAACTTATGAAAGAAATTGAAAAGGACACAAAGAAATAGGAAAAAATTCCATACTCATGGATTAGGAGAAAAAACTTTGTCAAAATGTCTATACTGACCAAAGAAATCTACACATTTAATGCAATCCCGATCAAAATACCACCAGCATTTTTCACAGAGCTAGTACAAACAATTCTCAAACTGGTATGGAACTACAGAGACCCCAAATAGCCAAAGCAATCCTGAATAAGCAAAGCAAAGTTGGAGGCATCATAATTCTGGACATCGAGCTGTATTACAAAGCTGTAGTGATCAAGATATTATGGTACTACCATAAACCTGACTCACAGAACACAACAGAAAACCCAGAAATGAACCCACAACAGTATGGTCAACTCATCTTGACAAACCAGGAAAGAATATCCTATAGAAAAAGACAGTCTCTTCAACAGATGGTGTTGGGAAAATTGGGCAGCAACATGCCAAAGAATGAATTGGACCACTTTCTTACACCATACACAAAAATAAATTCAAAATGATTGAAAGACCTAAATGTGAGACAGGAAACCATTAAAATCCTAGAAGAAAGCATGGGCATCAACTTCTTTGACCTCAGCCAGAGCAACTGCTTACTAGACATGTTGCCAGAAGCAAGGCAAACAAAAGCAAAAATGAACTCTTGAGACTTCATCAAGATAAAAAAATTCTGCACAGCAAAGGAAACAATCAACAAAACTTAAAAGGCGATTTACAGAATGGGAGAAGATATTTGCAAATGATATATCTGATAAAAGGTTAGTATCCAAAATATATATAAAACTTAATCAAACTCAGCACCCAAAAAACAAATAATCCAGTTAAGAAATGGGCAGAAGACATGAATAGACATTTTTCCAAAGAAGACATCCAGATGGCTAACACACACATGAGAAGATGCTCAACATCACTCATCATCAGGTAAATACAAATCAAAACCATGATGAGATACCACCTTACACCTGTCAGAATGGCTAAAATTAAGAATACAGGAAACAACAGATGTTGGCAAGGATGCAGAGAAAGGGGAACCCTCCTGCACTGTTGGTGGGAATACAAACTGATACAGCCAGTTTTCTGGAAAACTGTATGAAGGTTCCTGAAAAAGTAAAAAATAGAACTACCTTAAAACCCAGCAATTGCACTACTAGATATTTACCTAAAGGAAACAAAAATACAGATTCAAAGGGGTACATGCTACCCAGTGTTTATAGTAGCATCATCAACAATAGCTAAGTTATGGAAAGAGCCCAAATGTCCACCAACTGATGAGTGGATAAAGAAAATGTGACACACACACAGACACAATGGAATATTAATCAGTCATCAAAAACAATGAGATCTTGCCATTTGCAATGACTTGGGTGGAGCTAGAGTGTATTATGCTAAGTGAAATAAGTTAGACAAATACCATATGGTTTCACTAAATATGTGGAATTTAAGAAAAAAAACAGATGAACATATGGAAAGGGGGAAAAGGGGGGAGGTAAACCATAAAAGAGACTCTTAACAATAGAGAACAAACTGAGGGTTGATGGAGGAATGTGGGTGGGGGATGGGCTAAATGGGTGATGGATATTAAGAAGGGCACTTGTTATTTTGAGAACTGGATGTTACATGTAAGTGATGAATCACTAAATTCTACCCCTGAAACCAACTCCTGAAACTAATATATTAACTAAGTAAATTTAAATAAAAATTTGGGGAAAAAATACACGTGAAAAATGACAGCTTTGCTAAAATAAAGGAGGGGTATCCAGGAAGACTAGACTAGATAGAGTTAGATAAAATAGAAATGAATTAATCTAGGGTTTTATCCCCCAAAAATGTACTGGATCCCAAAATAATTTTAAAAACATACATTGATTTACTTGTTCTTTCATGCATTTATTCAAGAAAATGTATTGAGCACCTTTCAGTATGCCAGATATCACACTAGGCATTAAGACTGGAGGGGTGAACAAAATTAAGGAGATGGCCTCACAGAGTTTATATTCTGGTTGGGAAGACAGAAATTAAATATACATCTCTATGTCTTATTAAATGTCAGATAATGGTTAGTGTCATAAAGAGAAATGAATAAACTAAGGGGATAACAAGGAATTCTCTTACAGTTGAGAGGGTAGGGCACCCCTCTCCAAGGAGGTGACAAGGGAGGAGAGAGGGAAAGGGGAATAAATTGTGCAAATATCTAGGGGAAAAATTCTAGGCAGAGGGGACAGCAAATGGGAACATGCTTAGTAGTTCTCTTAAAAACCTATGTTATGGGGCGCCCGGGTGGCTCAGTCAGTTGAGCATCCGACTTCGGCTCAGGTCATGATCTCGCGGTCTGTGAGTTCGAGCCCCATGTCGGGCTCTGTGCTGACAGCTCAGAGCCTGGAGCCTGTTTCAGATTCTGTGTCTCCCTCTCTCTCTGACCCTCCCCCATTCATGCTGTGTCTCTCCCTGTCTCAAAAATAAATAAACGTTAAGAGAAAAAAAAATAATTAAAAAAAAACCTATGTTATACATGTCTTTATCTTATTTTATTTCTAATAATTATGTACATCCTTACATTGTTACCATTTTTATAAGAGCATCTTAAATATTCTTTCTTTGCAAAATTGTACTATTCAATACAGTTTTATGACCCAGAGTCACCATGTTGTACTTTAGATCTCAAGACTTACTCATCATATATAACTGTTACTTCATAGCCATTGACCAACATCTCCATGCTTCCCCCACCTCCCTGACATTCATAACCACTGTTCTACCCTCTGCTTCAATGCATTCAACTTTTTAAGATGCCACATGTAAGTGATATCATGAAGTTTGTTTGTTTGATTTTTTACTTTCTGTGTCTGGGTTATTTCACTTAGCATATTGTCCCCAAAGTTCATCTGCATTGTTGCAAAAGGCAGTATGCCTTTCTTTTTAAAGACTGAATAAATTTGCATTGTATATATGAAAAGAACAGTGGGAACATGCTTGGTGTAGTTGAAAACAGCAACAAGCCTAGTGGGGATGAAGCCAAGTGAGACTAAGACAAGGGGTAAGAATTAATGTCTGAGTAGTCAGGGGCCAGATCACACAGACCTCGGAGGCCAGGACATTCGAGGCTTTCTCCTTGTGTGATGAGAAAACACTGGAAGTGGGACAGCAGGATTTGTATCTACACATCATCCTTGACTTATGATGGGGTTACACCCCAATAAACTCATTGTAAATTGAAAATATTGTAAGTCAAAATGCATTTAACACTCCCAAACTACTGAACATCCTAGCTTGGCCTAGCCTACCTTAAGTGTGCTTGGAACACATTAGCCCACAGTTGGACAAAGCCTGTTTAAAATGAAGTATTGAAGATCTCATGTAATTTAGTGAATACTGTACTGAAAGTGAAAAACAGAATGGTTCAATGGGTACAGAATGGTTGTCCGTACACTGCCTGGCTGACTGGGAGCTGCGGCCCCCCCTCGGCATCACGAGCGAGAACAGTACTGCATATCACTACCCCTGGAAAAGACCAAAATTCACAACTTGAAGTACAGTTTCTACTGAATGCCTATTGCTTTCACACCATTGTAGAGTCAAAAAATCATAAGTTTAACCACTGTTATGTTGGGGGCCCATCCCAGGGTCATGGGATTGAGCCCTGCAATGGACTTCACACTGAGCACAGAGCTTTGAGATTCTCTTTCTCCTTCTGCCCCTCTCTCCCCCTTTGTGTTCTCTGTCTCTCTCTCTCAAATAAATTAAAAAACAAAACAAAATTTTAAAAAAGAGTCACTCTGGCTTCAGTAAGGAGAATAGACTAATAGAGGCAAGAGTGGAGGCTGGGAGGTCAGTGAGGAGGCTGTTGCACAGTCCCAGAGGCAGGTGATGGTAGCCTGGACTAGGGGGTTAGCAGTAGATCTGATAAGAACACAGGTGGGAAACATTTGGAAGATAGATCTGAGGAGCACATGTATCTTAAGGGATTTTTACATGGACTAATAGATAATCAAATTTAATCCTTCTTAAAAAAAACTTATGGGACGGATACAATGATCTTTATCATTTAGATAAATAAACTGAGACTTACACAGAGAGATTACAGCAATAACTTGTCTAGGATTAGAGGGGCAAAGCTGGGATTCAAATCTACCTGGCAACAAAGCCTACTCTTTCCGCTACAGTTCACTCACTCCGAATCTAGAACAGATGCTCTGGGAAAGAACCCAGTATTGCCTCAAAGTTTAAATGAATAATAGAAAGTTGGTGATCATTTTGATTCTTCCCCTAGGAAATACAAAATATTTGATAGAGGGGAAATCTTGGTTTTACAACAGTTTTAGCAATGAGGAAATATATCAAAGAAATTGTCCTAAAACTAATGGGTTGATTGAAATTTCTGAACACTAATGTGGATGGAACTAGAGCGTATTATGCTAAGCGAAGTAAGCCAAGAGAAAGACAGATATCATATGATTTCACTCATATGTGGAATTTGAGAAACTCAACAGATGAACACAGGAGAAGGGAAGGAAAAATAAGATAAAAACAGAGAAGGAGGCAAACCATCAGAGACACTTAAATACAGAGAACAAACTGAGGGTTGCTAGAGGGGTGGGGGTGGGAGAAGGGCTAAATGGGTGACGGGCATTAAGGAGGGCACTTGTTGGGATGAGCACGGGGTGTCATATGTAGGAGGTGAATCACTGGGTTCTACTTCTGAAGCCAAGACTACACTGTATGTTAACTAAAAAAGAAAAGAAAAATAAATAAAGGGGACATTTAAAAGAATTCTGAATACATAATGAACTCTAAAAACAGAATTAATCTTATTAAGAAAGATAAACTCCATACAAAGGAGAAATTGCTCCCCTCAAAAAAATTCTCAAGAAATCTGTTAAAAAGCACAGAACTTAAACATTCATCTTGAAGAAATTAGCAAAGGATTAAATATAATTATGTAAAAGATGCTTATCATAGTATTTCTATAATGACAAAATCATGAAAGCAATGTAAATGTTCAACAATACGAGATTAATTAAATACATTTTAATATATACTTCCACATAATATAATGTTATGCAGCCATTAGAAATTGTACATTCAAATATACTGAAAGCTATAGGAAAATGTTTGTACTATGACAATAGTAAAAAAAAAAAAGATACAAAGTGGAATATAAACTAAGATTTCTATTTTGTGAAGCTATAGGTGCATATATGTATGTATATACATACAGCTATAAATACAGAGACACAGAAAGAGAATGGCTGAGGGGAGAAGGGAAGAAAAAAAGAGAATAAGAATAGAAAGAAATACATTGGAATAAAACTGATTCTGTGGGCGGTAAGCATCTTTTTGGTATTATTTTTATCCATAAACATTTATTATATTAATAGTAATAAAAAGACCTTTATATAAATACATTTAAATAATATAGTGAAAACAATGGCAGGAGGGAGGTTTTGCTTAGCTAGTGAGAAATGAGCTCACTCTAACGCAGAGACGCAGATTTGGATCGAGTCTGCACTTATTCTTACCCTCTGGCAGCCACAGAAGCCCCTGAAGGAGGTGCCTGGGCTTGAGCGGGCAAGGTCTGTCTGGCGAGGAGCTGGGATGGTCTCCCTGAGGACAGCCCTGCACACTTCCCCCCACAGTCCAGGCTGCTTTGCACCCAAAACAGTTTGACACAACCCGTATGTTGACAAACCCCTTTGGGGTTCATTTTATTATGGTTTCTTTTCCTCATTGTTTTGTAGCTGTGACACCATTGGCAATGAACGATCAATCAGTTGTCACTGAATTCATTTTCTTAGGGTTTTCCAACCATCCAAACTACAGGGCGTGTTCTTCCTGGTCTTCTTGGTTATTTACCTGACAACTCTCCTGGGAAACACACTCATAGTAACAATCAGTCGTGCCTTCCACACTGTAATGAATTATTCCCTCAGGAACCTGAGCTTCTTGAACATCCGCTGCATGTCCACTACCGAGTCGGTCTGCACTGAACATTCCCTCAAAAAGGCCGTTATCTGCTTGACCTTCTCTCTTGTTCTAGAGATGGACATTTACAAATAAACTAAGAATCTATCGCATGATCTACCTGAGAGGCTGTCAAGTTTTAGTACTTTAACAACCCACCTCCTTCGTATGGCTTTATCCATTCTCATAACTATAAAAACCACATGCCTACAAATCTCAAATGTGTATCTCTGGTCTATACATTGCTCCTGAGCTTGTGACTTACAGATGTGATTGCCTACTGATATCTCCACTTAGATGTCTAATAGGCCTCACAAACATACTATGTTCAAAATAAAGGTCTTGATTCTCCCTGCCTTTTATCTGACCTTCTATTCATCCTCTACCATCATGCAATTCCCAAACCATGCTGAACAGTCAATCTATGACTGAGTCCTGTGTTTCTATCTCATCGACCTCACCACAAACCTGGACCTAGCCACTAACACCTCTTACTAAGATTCCAGCACTATTCTTTCACTTGTTTTTTTGATTCCACTCTTACTTCACTCCAATTTTTTTTCTACAAGGTAATCAAAATGATACTTTGAAAAATATAAACAAGACATCAAATACTCTGCTTTCACTCAAAAAAAACACAACACTTTTTATGTGTATTTCTCTTAGAATGAAATATAAGTATTCCTGGGTTTACTCCTCCAGTCATGCATGGGTAAGAGGGTATGTAATTAGAAGTAAAAAAAAAACCTGTAAAAATATCAGAAACAACCATTTTCAGACATTGGACAAGAGGTAGTACAGGGTCCCTAAGAAAAGGAAAACAAAGTAGGCTCTACCATTTCAAGACTTCCTGCCAAGGGGTAATTTCCCAACTGTAGTACAGGGAAGGAGAATCTAAACAAAGCCCAATCTTTTGAGCCCATCTCATTCTTTTGGGAAGACAAAGGAGTATGGGGAGGTTAAGAGCACTAGAATTCATGGGACAAGATATTAAAAGGAAGCAGTGATGCAGACAAAGAATTCCAGAAATTTACATCAGCATCTCCTTGAGTCTTTGACTGAATGCTGATCCGTGTGTGCATAGGGAGAAACCTCATGAACTTAAGCAGGAACCTGTGGGGAAGACCAATTACCAGGTAGATACAAACAACAAGAAGCCAAATTATTCCCAGATCCAGAAATCATTCCAGTTTCCACTATGGGAAACATAGAGACATCCATGGATACACAGGGCAGTCAGTAGAGATACCAGAATGGCCATACCTTAGAAGTGTAGCTTCAGGGGCGCCTGGGTGGCTCAGTCAGTTAAGTATCTGACACTTGGTTTTGGCTCAGGTCATGGTCTCACGGTTTGTGAGTTTGAGCCCTGCATCGGGCTTTGCACTGACAGTGTGGAGCCTGCTTGGGATTCTCTCTCTCCCTCTCTCTCTGCCCCTCCCCCACTTGCTCTCTCTCTCAAAATAAATAAACTTAAAAAAAAGAAGTGTAGCTTAATTTGGGGTGCTGGCTCGCACAGTTGGTAGAGCATGGGACTCTTAATCTCAGGGTTGTGAGTTCAAGCCCCACGTTGGGCATAGAGCCTACTTTAAAAAAAAAAAAAAAAAGGAAGAAGAAGAAGAAGTGTAACTAAATTAGCCCTGAAGGTCTCTAGACCTGACTTAAAGAACTTCATGAAGGGCCTTGAAAGAATCAAATTGATCTGCAACTAACTAAACTGATCGACGGAAAAAAATCAAATATTCTGTAAAGAAATGTAACAAAAGATAGAACTCAAGAATATAATATTCATTACTTCCAGCATCCAATTAAAAATTTGCCATATGTAAGATGAAGGAGAAAAATGCAGTTTCAGGACAAAAACAGTCACTATAAACAGATCCAAAAATGACAGAGATGATATACTTAGCAAATAAAGACATTATAGCAGCTATTATAAATATGTTCCATATGTTCCATAATGTAAAAGAAAGTATGAACATAATGAGGAGGGCAATGGAAGACATAAAAAGGAACCAAATAAAACTTCTTCTAAAGATAAAAATACCATATCTGAGAGAAAGTTCACTGTGAGACTAATATTAAGTTAAAAACTACAGAAGAGGGGCGCTTGGGTGGCTCAGTCAGTTAAGCATCCGACTTCAGCTCAGGTCATGATCTCCCGGTTCATGAGTTCGAGCCCCACATCGGGCTCTGTGCTGACAGCTCAGAGCCTGGAGCCTGCTTTGGATTCTGTGTCTCCCTCTCTCATCTGCCCCTCCCCCACTTGCACTCTGTCTCTCTCAAAAATAAATAAACATTAAAAAAAAAAAACTACAGAAGATCAGTAAACTTAATCCCAATGGAAACAGTGCAAGATGAAGCACAGAAGGAAAAAGGCTGGAAGAAAACCCAAAGCTTTAGGAATTTGTGACATAATTATCAAGTGATTGAATGTACAGGTAATTAGAATCCCTGTAGAAGAGAGAGAAGGGGAGCAGAAAAGGTATTTGGAAAACTAATGAGCAAACAGTTTCTAAATTTTATGAAATTATCAACCCACATATCAAGGAAATCCAATGAACTACAAGCAGGATATAAACACACACATATCACTTACATCATGATCCAGGTGCTAAAAAAAAAAAAAAAAAAAGAGAGAGAATCCGATAAACAGAAAGTTTGAAAGCAACAATAGGAAAAGACACATCACATACAGAGAAACAAAGATAAGAATTATCATAGATGTCTTTTCAAAAACTGTGCAAGCCAGAAGACAATGGGATAATATCTTTAAAGTTCTAGAAAAATTGTCAGCCAAGAAACTTATATCCAGTGAAAAATATTTTTCTTTCTTTTTTTTTTAATTTTTTAATGTTTATTTATTTTTGAGACAGAGAGAGACAGAGCATGAACAGGGAAGGGGCAGAGAGAGAGGGAGACATGGAACGTGAAGCAGGCTCCAGGCTCTGAGCTGTCAGCACAGAGCCCGACACGGGGCTCGATCTCACGAACTGTGAGATCATGACCTGAACTGAAGTCAGACGCTTAACCGACTGAGCCACCCAGGCGCCCCAAAATATTTTTCAAGAATAAAGCTGAACATATTTTCACTATAATTATCACTTAGGTGTTTCCTTGAGTGAATCATAAACTCCTGAAAGACAGATCTTCCTGTAGGCACAGAGTAAGCCCTCAGAAAATGTTTATTCTTGACCCAAATTACATTTAATTGCTCAATTGATTTTTTTTTTACCATCCTCTTTCCCATTCCTCCCCACACCCCACAGCTTTTACTCCTTGCTCTTGACAATAATGACAGTCATCTTTCTAAAGTCTAAAGGTCTCATCATGGCACATTTTTTGCTATATTTATACAGCAGATATATAAATATACATTTGTATATTATATGTATTCTAATATATATTTTACGTTATATATGATAGTAACTTTATACATTGTATTTATATACATATATTTTTATTACAGAAGTGTAAATAAAGACAAGTGTAATAAATAAACATCTTTTAAGTGCACTTTTAAAGAAAAAGCCTCTCTCCACTGTGAAACTAGTTCAAGAAAAAAAACTCCTGAGTATTAATGCGGAAGTCCCTCTGATACAGTTTTTGCAGGAGTCTAAGAGTCTAAGTGACAACTTTTACCTAATTCCTTCTTAGCGTTTCTACGTGTCTAAATTGGTCGATAAGCATCTACATCTGTCTGGCAGTATAATATATTACAGTTGTGCCCTTTTTGAGAACAAAACATGCACATTTTAAAGAATCAATTGTTTTCTCTGGGATTTATAATAGAATCAGTTTCACCTACTAGTCTATCAATTTGGTGATCACTAAACTCACTACCTGGGTGCCTGGCTGGCTTGGTCGGGAAAGCACATGACTCTTGATCTCAGAGTTGTGAGTTTGAGTCTTACATTGGATGTAGAGATTGCTTAAAAAAATAAAATCTTTAAAAAAAAAGTTCACTCCCGAATATTTTATGTTTAGAAAATAATAAGAAATCTCTCAGTTTTTCTGCCTCACCAATCTTCTTCTCAAGGTGCCATCCCTTAGTTACTTAATTAATAATAATAGGAAATAATTATTATCTCAAAATAAGATTCTACTTTGCAATAATTATAAAAACAATTTGCTTTTTCTGACTAATGGAAGATTATTAAAAGCCCATTTAATGCATATGTGAAAGTCAAATACCTTTATTAAAAGCCTGCTATCTAGACAGCATTATATTAAGTCATATAAGTAAGTTATTGGTAATTTAAAAAGTAAAGGTGAACAGATAAACAATTAGGAGGATTCATCATCAGCCAGTGTGAACAAGAAATGTTAAACAAAAAAGGACACCAGGTGAAAATTGGATTAATCCATGTAATGAAAATGCTGGAAATGGTATATATATGAGTAAATATTAAAACAATTTTCTTAGTGTGGCACCTGCGTGGCTCAATCAATTAAGCATCTGACTCTGGCTTAGGTCATGATCTCCTAGTTTGTGAGTTTGAGCCCCTCATCAGGCTGTATGCTGACAGCTGGGAGCCAGGAGCCTACTTCGGATTCTGGATCTCCCTCTGCCTCTGCCCCTCCCCTTCTCTTCTCTCTCTCTCTCTCTCTCTCTCAAAAATAAATAAACATTTAAAAAAATTTTAAACAATGTTCTTTGTCATTGTTTTATTTCTTTCAAAGATAATGGATATTGAGAGCAATATGTGTGTGATGCCAACAGCACAAAGGATAGGAAAGCACCCTGTTGTAAGGGTCAGACATTATTTGTGAAGCAGGATAATAGCATTCTAAGGTAGATTATAATAAAGTAACAGCGCGTGTTGTAAACCTTAGAGCAACACTTAACAATGACAACAACAAAGCATAGCTAATAAATAGTAGAGATAAAGTGGAATTAAATTCCTGGGCATACAGTAAGTATATTTTTATAAGAAACCACCAAACTGTTTTCCACAGCAGTTGCTCTAGTCTGCACAGCCACTAGCAATATATGAGCATTCCGGTTGCTCCACATTCTTGCCCATACTTGTTACTGTCAATATTTTTTAATTTTAGTGATTCTATTGGGTGTTTGTTGATATCTCATTATGGTTTTAATTTTTTCCTTTTCTAGGAACTCAAGATATAGAGCATCTTTTCCTGTGCCTGCTGGCCATTCACATATCTTCTTTTGCGAACGGTCTGTTCAGATCTCCTGCCCAGTTTTATTAGATTTTTGTCTTATTACTTAGTTGTAAGACTTCTTTATATATTCTATACATGCTTTGTTGGATATATATACTGTGAATATTTTCTCCCAGCCTGTGGCTTGCTTTTTCATTTTATTCAGTGTCTTGTGAAGAGCAGACATTTTAGAGGTTTTGAATTTTGATGAAGTTCAATTTTATTGTAAATGGTCTTGTCTTGTTTAGCGTCCAAACTAGGAAATCTTTGCCTGCCACTGAGTTATGAGATTATAGCTTTACCATGCTTACTTAGGTCCACAAATAAATTTGAATTAAGTCTTGAGTATGGTGTGAGGTAAGAGCTAAGGTTGGTTTTTCTCCTTACAGATATAAAATCATTCCAGCACTCTTTGTTGAAAAGATTATCCCTTTCTTATTGAATTGTATTGGCATCTTTGTGCTGAGATAAGGATCCCAGACATGAAAGAGTACCTTCCTTATGATTCCCTTTATATGAAATTCTAGAATAGGAAAAACCAATCAATAATAATAGAAATAAGAAAGTGGTTGGTTTAGGGAGGAGCCAAGTTGGCAGAACAGCATGGAAGTTTTGTGTGTGTGTGTGTCTCGCATCCATGAAATACAGCCAGATCAACACTAAACCATCCTGCACACCTAGAAAACTCATTTGAGGGTTAACACAACAATCTTCACAGCCTGAACCACAGAACTCAGCAGGTACACAACGTGGAGAAGTGAACTGGGGGAGAGAGAAGCCGCAGAGGGCAGGAAGCTGTTTCTGCTTGTGGAGAGAGGATGAAGTGGGGGAGGGGGGAGAATATGGGAAAAGCACCCCTTCCCCCCAAGCATCCGGAGAGAAAATGGAAAAATGGAAACAGCCGCAGGGACTGAAAAAAAGGGAGAAAGGAAAAAGGAGAGGTTTATATTCCATTAAGACTATGAACAGGGGGAGTGCAGAGTCTGAAACTCCACAGCTCGATATCTGGCAGTGCTCTGGTGGGAAGGGTGAATCCCCAGGAGCAGAGTGGGGTCTGGGGCTCTTTGGGCCACCCCGGGAGAGGTGGTTCCCCTGCTGGGAGGACATCTGGTAGACACGGTGTGGCCTCCCCATACAGGCAAAGGCCCCAGTGGACCCAGGAGAACAACCATATTTGCTGGTGCTGGAACAAGGTCCCTGGGGGTGAAGCCTGGCACCAGATGCGTGTTGCGATTTTCCAAAATCCCTGAAATGCTGCTGCTACACCATCACGTGAACTTTTTCTGGGGCGGGCTGGCACTGGCCACAGTCTCTGGGCATCAGCAGCAGCACGGTCTTGCAAATGTTCTTGGGTGCGACAGACCAGCACCCGGCCAGTGCTCGGTGAGACCCTCCCCCAGAAGGTCTGAGCAGTCAAAACCACAGTCCTTCAGAAGTAAGGAGTCAGGAAAAACAGCTGCATCTGAGATAAAGCTCAGGAGGGAGGTGCCACCTGGCAACCTGACGGCTTGGTCACGGACAGTGTAAAAGCAGGGAGCCAGACGGAAGCCAGAGACAAAGGACGGGTGCACGATTGCTGATCAGGAAGAACAGTGCTCTGATACTAGAGACTGGGTAGGTGGGTGACGCCATTTTCATGGCTCCCGTGCATGTGCATACACACCTACAAGCGTCTGAATAATCCACCCCAGTAAGCTGAGCAGTGCCATTTAGTGGAGAATGGAGCCATTACACTAAGCCCCACCCAACTGGGCCAACCTTACTCTTCAGGAACACAAGTCTCTCCGCCTGCTTAGTTTACGGACTATAAAGTGCTTCATAGTTTGACTTCAAGGGGAAAACAAAGTAATTTCAATCGTATTTCAGTCTGTTCACTATTCCATCTATTCAATTTTTTTTCTCTTTTTCATTTCCTTTCTTTTTCTTGAATACAGAAAGGCAACTAATTATTTTTATTTTCAATTTTTATTAAACATATTTTTCATTACTTTTTTCTACTATATTTTTTACTTTTGTGTAATTTTTTTCAAGTTCCTTTTACTTCCATCATTTCATTTTATTGTATTTCAGTGTATCCATGTTTTCAAATTTTCAAATAATTTCCTTTTTTTCCCTTTCCCGTTTTTTCTCTAATCTATCAAGCCATTTTCAAAACCCAGACCAAAACATACCTAGGATCTAGCATCATTTATTTGATTTGTGTGTGTGTTGTTTTTAATTTTTTCATTTTAATTTTTTTGTTTTAATTTTTTATGTCATTAATTCCTTTTCTCCTTTCAAAATCATGAAATGAAGGAAATCACCCCAAAAGAAAGAGCAGGAAGAAACGACAGCCAGCGACTTAACCAACACAGATACAAGCAACATGTCTGAACCAGACTTTAGAATCACGATAATAAGAATACCAGCTAGAGTTGGAAATAAATCAGAATTCCTTTCTGCAAAGATAAAAGAAGTAAAATCTAGTCCGGATGAAATAAAAAATGCTATAACTGAGCTAAAATCTCATTGGATGCCATGGCCCCAAGGATGGATGGGCCAGAGCAGAGAATCAGTGATATACAGGACAAACTTATGGAGAATAATGAAGCAGAAAAAAAGAGGGAGACTAAAGCAAAAGAGTACAATTTAAGAATTAGAGAAATCAGTGATTCATTATAAAGGAACAACATCAGAATCATAGAGGTGCCAGAAGATGAAAAGAGAGAAAAAGAGGTGGAAGGGTTATGTGAGCAAATCATAGTGGAAAGCTTTCCTAACTTGGAAAAAGACACAGACATCAAAATCCAGGAAGCACAGATGACTCCCATTAGATTCAACAAAAACCAACCATCAACAAGGCATATCATAGTAAAATTCACAAAATAACTCAGGTGAGGAAAGAATCATGAAAGCAGCAATGGAGAAAAAGTCCTTCACCTACAAGGGAAGACAGATCAGCTTTGCAGCAGACCTATCCACAGACGCTTGGCAGACCAGAAAGGAGTGGCAGGATATATTCAACGTGCTGAATCAGAAAAATATGTAGCCAAGAATTTTTTATCCAGCAAGACTGTCATTTAAAATAGAAGGAGAGATTAAAGATTTCCCAGACAGGGGTGCCTGGGTGGCTCAGTCGGTTGAGCATCCAACTTTGGGTCAGGTCATGATCTCACAGCTCATGAATTCAAGCCCTGCGTTGGGCTCTGTGCTGACAGCTTGGAGCCTGGACCCTGCTTCAGATTCTGTGTCTCCCTCTCTCTCTCTGCCCCTAACCCACTCACATTCTGTCTCTGTCTCTCTCAAAAATAAATAAACATTAAAAAGAACAACAAAAAAAAAAGTTTCCCAGACAAATAAAATTTAAAGGAGTCCGTGACGCTAAACCAGCCCTGCAAGAAATATTAAGGGGGACTTTCTGAGGGGAGAAAAGATGCAAATGAATAAATAAATAAATATAAATAAATAAATACCAAAAGCAACAAAGACTAGAGAGGACCAGAGTACACCACCAGAAACTCCATGTCTACAAGCAACATAATGGCAATAAATTCCTATCTTTTAGTACTCACTTAAACGTCAATGGACTAAATGCTCCAATCAAAAGACATACGGTAACAGAATGGACAAGAAATAAGATACATCTATATGCTGTTTACAAGAGACCCACTTAGACCTAAAGTCACCTTCAGATTGAAAGTAAGGGGATGAAGAACGATCTATCATGCTAATTGTCTCCAAAAGAAAGCCAGAGTAGCCATACTTCTATAAGGCAATCTAGACTTTAAAATAAAGACTGTAGGGGAGCCTGGGTGGCTCAGTCGGTTGAGCGTCCGACTTCAGCTCAGGTCACGATCTCATGGTTCGTGAGTTCGAGCCCCACGTCAGGCTCTGGGCTGATGGCTTGGAGCCTGGAGCCTGCTTCCGATTCTGTGTCTCCCTCTCTCTCTGCCCCTCCCCCATTCATGCTCTGTCTCTCTCTGTCTCAAAAATAAACATTAAAAAAATTTTTTTTAAAAATAAATAAAATAAAGACTGTAACAAGAGATGAAGAAAAGCATATCATAATTCAGGGATCTAACCACCAAGAAGACCTAACAATTGTAAACATTTATGCTCCAAATGTGACAGCACCCAAATATATAAATCAATTCATCACAAACATAAAGAAACTCATATGGTACATAATACCACAATAGTAGGGGACTTCAACACCCCACTTACAGCAATGGACAGATCATCTAAACAGAAAATCAACAAAGAAACAATGGCTTTGAATGACACACTGGACCAGATAGACTTAACAGATAGATTCAGAACATTTGATCCTAAAGCAGTGGAATACACATTCTTCTCCAATGCACATGGAACGTTCCCCAGAACAGACCACATGCTGGGACACAAATCATCCCCCAACAAGTACTAAAAGATCAAGATCACACCGTGCATATTTTCAGACCACAATGCTATGAAACTCGAAATCAAGCTCAAGAAAAAATGTGGAAAGATAAGAAATACTTGGAGACTAAAGAGCATCCTACTAAAGAATGAATAGGCTAACAAAGAAGTTAAAGAGGAAATTAAAAAGTACATGGAAGCCAATGAAAATGGTAACACCACAGCCCAAAACCTCTGGGACACAGCAAAGGAATTCACAAGAGGAGTTCATACATAGCAATCCAGGCCTTCCTAAAGAAGGAAGAAAGGTTTCAGATACACACAACATAACCTTACACCTTAAAGAGCAGGAAAAAGAACAGCAAATAAAACCCCAAACTAGCAGGAGACAGGAAATAATAAAGATTAGAGCAGAAATTAATGCTATTGAAACAAGAAAAAAAAAACCCACTAGAACAAATCAATGAAACCAGAAGCTGTTTTTTGAAAGGATTAACAAAATTGATAAACCACTAGCCAGACTGATCAAAAAGAAAAAGGATAGGACCCATATAAACAAAATCAGGATGAAAGAGGAGAGATCACAATCAACACAGCAGAAATACAAACAATAATAAGAGAATATTATGAGCAATTATATGCCAATAAAATGGGCAATCTGTAAGAAATGGACAAATTCCTAGAAACATATACACTACCAAAACTTAAAACAGGAAGAAACAGACAATTTGAGCAGACCCATAAGCAGTAAACAAATCAAATTAGTAATCAAAAATCTCCCAAAAAACAAGAGTCCAGGGCCAGATGGCTTTCCAGGAGAATTCTACCAAACAGTTAAGGAAGACTTAACACCTATTCTTTGGAAGCTCTTCCAAAAAATAGAAATGGAAGGAAAACTTCCAAACACTTTCTATGAAGTCAGCATTACCTTGATTCCAAAACCAGACAAAGACCTCACGAAAAAGGAGAACTATAGACCAACTTCCCTGATGAACATGGATGCAAATATCCTCAACAAAATATTAGCCAACCGGATCCAACAATACTTTAGAAAATTATTCACCACGACCAAGTGGGATTTATACCTGGGATGCAGGGCTGGTTCAATATCCACAAAACAATCAATGTGATACATCACATCAAAAAAAGAAAGGACAAGAACCACATGATCCTCTCTATAGATGCAGAGAAAGCATTGGACAAAATACAGCTCCTTTCTTGATAAAAACCCTCAAGAAAGTAGGGATAGAAGGATCATACCTCAAGATCATAAAAGCGATGTATGAAGGACCCAACACTAATATCATCCTCAATGGGGAAAAACTGAGAGCTTTCCACCTAAGGTCAGGGGCAAGATAGGGCTGTCCACTCTCGCCACTGTTATTTAACCTACTATTGGAAGTCTTAGCTTCAGCAATCAGACAACACAAAGAAACAAAAGACATCCAAATAGGCCAGGAGGAGGTCAAACTTTCACTCTTCGCAGATGACATGATACTCTATATGAAAAACCCAGAAGATTCCACCAAAAAACTGCTAGACCTGATTCATGAATTCATCAAAGTCACAAGATATAAAAACAATGCACAGAACTCAGTTGCATTCCTATACACCAACAACGAAGCAACAGAAAGAGAAATCAAGGAATCGATCCCATTTACAATTGCACCAAAACCCACAAAATACCTAGGAATAAATGTAACCAAAGAGGTGAAAAATCTATACACTGAAAACTATAGAAAGCTTACAAAAGAAATTGAAGAAGATACAAAAAGAAGAAGAAGAAGAAGAAGAAGAAGAAAAAGAAGAAAAAGAAAGAAAGAAAGAAAGAAAGAAAGAAAGAAAGAAAGAAAGAAAGAAAGAAAGAGATTCCATGCTCCTGGATAGGAAGAACAAATATTGTTAAAATGTCAATACTACCCAAAGCAATCTACATATTCAATGCAATCACTATCAAAATAACACCAGCATTCTTCACAGAGCTAGAACAACCATCCTAAAATTTGTATGGAACCAGAAAAGACCCCAAATAGCCAAAGAAATCTTGGAAAAGAAAACCAGAGCTGGAGGTATCACAATCCCGGACTTCAAGCTGTATTACAAAGCTGTAATCATCAAGACAGTATGGTACTGGCACAAGAACAGACATTCAGATCAATGGGGCAGAATAGAGAACCCAGAAATGGACCCACAAACGTATGGCCAACTAATCTTTGACAAAGCAGGAAAGAAGATCCAGTGGAATAAAGACAGTCTCTTCTAGTGGTGCTGGGAAAACTGGACAGCGACATGCAGAAGAATGAACCTGGACCACTTTCTTACACCATACACAAAAATAAACTCACAATGAATGAAAGACCTAAATGTAAGACAGGAAGCCAACAAACTCCTCGAGGAGAAAGCAGGCAAAAACCTCTTTGACCTTGGCCGCAGCAACTTCTTACTCAACACGTCTCCAGAGGCAAGGGAAACAAAAGCAAAAATGAACTATTGGGACCTCATCAAAATAAAAGGCTTCTGCACAGCGAAGAAAACAATCAGAAAAACTAAAAGCAACTGATGGAATGGGAGAAGATATGTGCAAACGACATATCAGATAAAGGGTTAGTATCCAAAATCTATAAAGAACTTATCAAAGTGAACACCCAAAAAACAAATAATCCAGTGAAGAAATGGGCAAAAGACCTGAATAGACACTTCTCTAAAGAAGACATCCAGATGGCCAACCGACACATGAAAAAATGCTCAACATCACTCCTCATCAGGGAAATACAAATCAAAACCACAAAGAAATACCACCTCACACGTGCCAGAATGGCTAACATTAACAACTCAGGCAACAACAGATGTTGGCGAGGATGCGGAGAAAGAGGATCTCTTTTGCACTGCTGGTGGGAATGCAAACTGGTGCAGCCACTCTGGAAAACAGTATGGAGCTTCCTCAAAAAATTAAAGATAGAACTACCCTATGATCCAGCAATTGCCCTACTATATCCAAGGGATACATGTGTGCTGTTTAGAAGGGGCCCATGCACCCCAATGTTTATAGCAGCACTATCAACAATAGCCAAAGTATGGAAAGACCCCAAATGTCCATCACTGGATGAATGGATAAAGCAGATGTGGTATATATATATATATATATATATATATATATATATATATATATACACACACACACACACACACAATGGAGTATTACTCGGCAATCAAAATGAATGAAATCTTGCCATTTGCAACTACATGGATGGAACTAGAGGGTATTATGCTACATGAAATTAGTCAGAGAAAGACAAATATCATATGACTTCACTCATATGAGGACTTTAAGATACAAAACAGATGAACATATGGGAAGGGAAGCAAAAATAATTAAAAAAAACAGGGAGGGGGACAAAACATAGGAGACTCTTAAATATGGTGAACAAACAGAGGGTTGATGGAGGGGTTATGGGAGGGGAGATAGGCTACATGGGTAAGGGGCATTAGGGAATCTATTCCTGAAATCATTGTTGCACTATATGCTAACTTGGATGTAAATTAAAAAAATAAAATAAAATAAAATAAAATAAAATAAAATAAAATAAAATAAAATAAAATGGGTCTTTTGTAGACGGCAAAAAAAAAAAAAGAAAAGAAAAAAAAGAAAATGGTTGGCTTAGGACTGAGGATGGAGAAGGTTGGCCAGAATGAGGAAGAACAGAACACTCTGGGTACTGGAAATGTTCTTTATTTGGATCTTGATTGTGGTTACGTGAGGTAACCATATTTGACATTGTTAATTAACCTCACTAAACTGTATACTTCAAATGAGTGCTTTTATTATATGTAAAATGAATATATAATATACATTATAGGCTAGGGGCACCTCATTGGTTTAGTTTGTAGAGCATGTGACTCTTGATCTTGGGTCATGAGTTCAACCCCCACGTTGGGCCTAGAGCTTATTTATATATACACATGTGTGTGTATACATACACACACATACACACACATATGTATTATCGTATATAGTACATATGATGCCTCAATATATGATATATAAATAAATTATATATAACAAATAAATAATACATATTATCCCCGATATATAATATATATTTTACCCCAATACATAAGTAAATTATATATATTTATAATATATATCATATTACATATTATACCCCTATGAAGCTGATTTCAAAAGTATATGCCTTACCATGGTTTGTAGAGCTGTACATAATCTAGTTCCTGCCTCTGTCTCTAGCCTAATCTCATACGAGCTCTCCACCTAGCTCATTGTCTTCTCTTCAGCCACAAGGGGTCTCCCTTCTTCAACAAAGCATGACCTTTCCTGTGGCCAGGCTTTTGCACTTGCTGCTGCTTTAACCCAAAGTACTTGCCCCTAGCTCTTTTTATGTCTGGCTCATTCTCATTCTAAAGATCTTCCTTCAAATGTTTCTTCCTCAAAAACCTGTTCTTGCTGGTTTAATATAACCACGCCTTACCCTAACCCACTCCCCTTTTCACTTGGCTTAGTTTTCACAACCTAGTGAAGGTGTTATCTTCCAAATACGACCAGGGACGTTTGAGTGGCTCAGTTGGTTGAACATCAGACTCTTGGTTGCAGCTCGGGTCATGATCCCAGGATCATGGGATCAATTATCTCTCTCTCTCTCTCTCTCTCTCTCTCTCTCTCTCTCTGCCCCTCTCCCCTGCTCATGCACTGTCTCTAAAAAAGAAACAAACAAAACAGTTTTTGAGATTCTGTTAACAATAATTTTACTTTTTAATCCAAATTAGTATTCCATTGTATAAATATCCCACAATATGTTTACCCATTCACTTTGTTGATAGAAATTTGGGTCATTTCCAGTTGGGTCTACTATGAAAAACACTGCTATAAACATTTGTGTATAAGTATTCCGTGGACATCTTTTTCATTTCTCTTGCAATACTCCCACTCAGAAAAGAAGGATATCTGCAAAGTCTCATGTTACAGCCCACTCGTAATTATTTTATTCTGAACTACCAAGCACTTCAGGTGGGGGAAGACTACTTAGCTTTAAATGGTATCAAACAAATTATAATATTTAGATATGCAAGAGCTATCCCTGATGGAAATGGTGAGAGAAGAGAGAGAAATTCATACATTTAGTACTTCTTTCTAAAAGTATGACCTCACTATTTTATTTGTTGTATGGCAGAATAAACAAGCATTTTAAATACCAGTTTGAAAGGCATATTCTATATGAATATCTACCAAAATATGGATAAATTAGAGTGTATTCATATAATGCACTATTTTTTCAACGTTTATTTATTTTTGGGACAGAGAGAGACAGAGCATGAACGGGGGAGGGGCAGAGAGAGAGGGAGACACAGAATCAGAAACAGGCTCCAGGCTCCGAGCCATCAGCCCAGAGCCTGATGCGGGGCTCGAACTCACGGACCGCGAGATCGTGACCTGGCTGAAGTCGGACGCTTAACCGACTGCGCCACCCAGGCGCCCCTATAATGCACTATTAAACAGGATGTGCACAAGCTAGAGCTACATGCGTCAACATGGATAAGGCTTTTTTAAAAATAGTTCGACTTTTTATTGAACAGGTTACAGAAGAGGCTTGGTCAGAGAAACCAAAGCGTATGTCATCATCAGACTCCTCTGATTCTTCTTTCTTTGCTTCCACTTTCTTCTCCTAGGTGGCGGCGGGGCAGCCCTGGTGGAGGGAGCAGGACCTTTGCTGGTGCAGCATCAGCTGCTGGGGCAGGTCGACCAGCCCCTACATTGAGGATGAGGCCCCGGTGTTGATACTGGCCAGGGCCTTTGCAAGCAAGCCTGGCCAGAAAGGTTCAATATTTACACCTGCTGCCTTAATGAGGGCATTGATCTTGGCCTCTGTGACCATCACCTCATAGCCGTGCACGATGAGGGTCAAGTAGGTGCAGGTGAGCTCCGAGAGGGAGACCATGGTGTGGGCGAGGGCTGAGCAGAATCAAGTGAGGACCTCACCCCAGTGCGTCCTTTGCTTCCCTGGAAGGATCGAGCACCTTAACAGCAGCTGGGGAAAAAGCAACGTAGGTAAATCTTATAGGGAAATCATCTTATATTTTAGGTTCATCATATATTTAGTCACCAATGATATATATGTTGTCTACTTTTCATTAAGGGAGGGAGACATCCATAGGCCCCTAACTAAGGAGTAGCCCTGTACAGTCATGTTATAACATCCCTCCCACTGCACTCCCACACACATATTTTGGACAATAGATATATGTTTGACCCATGAGCAGCCAATCCATAATTAAAACTAAAATACATACAATTCCATGCTCAATACAATTAAAACAAACACATGCAATCTGTGCTCAATAAATTCCATGCTCAATATGAATGGAGGTAATAACAAATTCTGTCTTCAGAAGCTTCTCAGGGTAGGTATATCTAAATGGGGCCCTGAACAAGGAAGAAGAAAAGAAGCATGTGGAAATATGACTGAGACTAAAAGTGAAACTTACTGACTCACATCACTAAACAAGACTAAGGGAAACAAAGTATACTTCGGAATAAGATACATAACCAGGATTAAAGAGGGATATTTGTAATGATAGAAGGCTATCATATCTCAAGAAGATATAACAAGCCTAACTGTATTCATTTAATAACAGAACATAAAAAACTGATAGAACTGAATGGAGGAGTAGATAAATCCACAAGTATAGCAGACATCAACACCCCTCTCAATTGCTGGTAGAACAATTAATGATGATAGCTTTAAAAACTATACCACAGACTCCACCAACCACCAGTAATAAGGCTTTCATACCCAGCCAAAGGGCTGGTGATCCAGTTCTGAAATCCGTTTCTAGAGTCTGTTTCCTAGGAACAGTCTCAATATTTACTCTTTTATCCATATTCCCTGGGAAAGAGATCTGAGACAGGGATTAGCTTTGCAAGACCCCACCTGTAACAGGAGTAGGAGTGGGTTGGACAGAGGGAGAAATGATCCAGGTTTGACAGAGGCCTCAGTTGATCCCATGTGGAGCTGGATGACTCTTAAGAGTTGTCTCAGGGGCACCTGGGTGGCTCAGTTGGTTAACTGTCCGACTTCAGCTCAGGTTATGACCTTGCGGGTTCATGGGTTCGAACCCTGCATCGGGCTCTGTGCTGACAGCTCAGAGTCTGGAGCCTGCTTCCGATTCTGTGTCTCCTTCTCTCTCTGTCCCTCCCCCACTCACGCTGTGTCTCTGTCTCTCAAAAAAAAAAAAAAAAAGCTGTCTCAAATTGAGGCAAGGGGACCAGGTCTTTGTACCTCCCACATCAAGCAGGCATTGGAAGGAAGCTGGAAGGAAGCATTGGGAGGAAACTCCAATCGGGCAAGAAAGCTCCTTTCAACTGAGAGCAATTCCTAGGCAGGGGCTTTGCTGTGAGCTAGTGGAATGGGAGCCTCAGTCCTGAAAGGGGAGTGCCTCATCGCATTCATTGCAAAAGATCTGAAGCTTAGTGTTGTTAACATTTGAGATGTCTATATGACATTCAAGTGGAGACATCAAGCAGCCAGTGGGGTATAAGAGCTTGGAGCTCAAGAGAATGGTGTGGGCCAGAGACAAATTTGGAGTCAACAGCATTTAGATGACATTCTAAAACTGTAACACTAGGTGAGATGACCAGAAGTATTGGAAAATAAGTAGTTCAAAACCTGGACCTTGGAGCACTTCCAGTGAAGAAGTCTGAGAGGAAGTAGAGGAACCAGCCAAAATAATGGAGAAGGAGCAGCCACTGAGGGAAGAAGAAAGCTAAGAATATGTGACCAGGAAGCCAAGTGCAGAAGGTGTTCCCAGGAGGAGGAAATGACCAATCGTTGCAAATGCTGTAGATAGGTCAGGGGAGAAGACTAAGATGTGCCTATTGGATTCAGCCATGTGGCAGCTGGTGACCTTGACAAGGGCAGTCTGAGTAGCATAGTGGGGGGTGAAAGCCTGATTGGAGTCAGTTTATGAGAGAATGGGAAGAGAGGAACTGGAAGCATTAACAATTAGCTGATGGAAGCATTTGCTATAAAGGGAAGTAAAGAAATGGGGTGCCGCTGAAAGGGAAATGGCGTTAAGAAAGGCAAGAAAGTTTTTCTTTTTTTTTAATGTTTATTTATTTTTGAGACAGAGAAAGACAGAGCATGAATGGGGGAGGGTCAGAGAGAGAGGGAGACACAGAATCTGAAGCAGGCTCCAGGCTCTGAGCTGTCAGCACAGAGCCTGACGCGGGGGTCGAACTCATGGACCGTGAGATCATGACCTGAGCCCAAGTGGGACATTTAACCAACTGAGCCACCCAGGTGCCCCGGCAAGAAAGTTTTTCAAAGATAAGAGAAATAACAATGCATAGGATGAAAATGGCCACACAGGACAATCGATAATGTGGAAGAAGAGGGGATAGTGCTGAGTGATGGCCTTGAGTAGACGATAGGGTGTGGGACCCAGTGCACAGGTGGGGGTGTTGTTCTAGTTGGGAGAGTAGGTCCTTCAGCTGGAGGAACAGTCAGGAGACAGAATACATGGAAGTTGGTAGGAGTACGGTGAAGTTCCTTTGATTACTCCAGTTTTCTCTGTGACATAGGAAGTACCAGGATCGGCTGAGAGTGAGGACCGGGGAGATGCCGGAAATCTGAGGAGAGAAGAGTTAATGGAAGGGAATGCAGTCTGATAGCTGGACAGCATTAATGCCCACTTGAGGTCTGTGGTCATTAGTTTAAAGGGACAGTGATGAGCATGACTGTTTCCTCATCACAGCTATTCAGCTGCCAAATGGGGCGCATCTGTAAAAATCAGCGCCTCCTTCATCGTGTTGTTGGAAGGATTTGAGGAGTCATTTTAATACACATAACACGCTTGGACAGGGTATCACTTAATGGTTCTTAGGATACTGTAGGGTACATTGTTATCTTGGGTACATATCTCAATTTTGATCACAAATGAGTTGACTCATAGAACCTCAAGGTTAAAAGCCATTGAGCCCAACCACTGAATTGATACTTGAATTGTATCCACATCGCCATTCAGCTTTTGTCTGAGCTGCTCAGGGACAGCGCATGTGTATGTAGTCATTGGACATCTGGGAAATCTGCTCTGTAGTAACTTTCACCAGTGTCTACTCATTCAGGCCACACTGAAGAAAGCATCCCTGTGTATGCTGTCTCTCTCTTCTACAAGTGGTCCTCATCAGGTTTGCCTATAGATGGGACAGCAGCCCACACAGCTGCCCTGGAAACTCAGTATGTTCCCAACCTTCCGAAACTTCCTTATAGGAATCATTAGCATTCACAGAAGAAAACATTTCTGTTTTTTAATTCCTCTCATCTCCTGTAGCCACATCCCTGTCAAAGCTTCTGACTTGGTTAGCTTGCTTATCTCCTCATCGAAAAGTGTGTGATCTGCTTTTCTCTAGTCTAGAACAATTCTTCATTACTGTGCTCTGGAGAACTTCATAAGATCCTAGTGATTATTCCATGAAAAAATAGTTTCATGTAGTCAAATAATTTTGGAAAACTGCAGGCATAACTAAACAGTTTTCTCATGTAAAAGTATGCTAACATGTACTATAAATTCCCAAAAGGGAGCTGTAGAAATGCTGTAGTGCATTTCCTAAACTTATTGGTTAACAAATGCATTTTGTTGTGGTTGCTTCTTTTCTGGGACTAGCATTCCATAAGACGATCTTTGGGAAATCTCGTCCAGAAAGTATATCTCAAACTTAACTATTATATGACCTATAAAATATTGCCTTAGGGACGCCTGGGTGGCTCACTCGGTTAAGTGTCTGACTCTTGATTTTAGCTCAGGTCACAATCTTGCAGTTCACGAGTTTGAGCCCAGCGTCGGCTCTGTGCTGACAGCTCGGAGCCTGCTTAGGATTCTCTCTCTCCTTCTCTCTGTCCTTCCCCAGCTCACTCTCTCTCTCTCTCTCTCAAAATAAATAAACATTTAAAACATAAAAGATAAAACATTGACTTAGATGACTGTATTATAAAATAACATAAGTATGTACAATCATAAAAATAGGTGTAAACTCCACTCCTTGCACTTGCAGCTCTTATATAAGCAACTATAAAACCAAATCAGTTTACAAATTAAATATAAGCCAACCCAATAAAATTCCAATTGACCACATTAAGTTAATGTGACATGTAGTACTGCTTTGCTTAAGCAAAATCGCCAGTGTGGAGTTTATCGATAAAGACATAAAATCCTATTATTAACTTGATTTTTTTGGCTTTGTGCACAGTAGACTTGCACTTGAACCATCAAATCATTGCTGATAAATTTCTTTTTAAAAAATGGAACTCATTTAACCACATATTTGTTTGGGGATGGGTCAGTCAATGCCAGGGTGCACCCCTCCCATATAAAATAGTATATTTTTAAAACACTCTTTTAAGCAAATTATTGATTTATTTTCTGCTATTGAACTGTATGTAGTAAGTTAGTATGAACAAAGAATACAAGGCAAACACTTAAAATAGGAGTAGCATTCAAATGTGGTGCTCACTGATGTGCACAGATGCTTCCAGGTTTGACCTTCCTGTATTTTTCTGTCACGTGGTAGTGATGACAATTCTCCCAGCGCTTGTATTTTCCTGAACTAGCAGAAAACTTCATCTACAGATGATCTGGAGGCATTATTTGGCTTTCACTTGACAGGAATATGATCTCAGGCAGATACAAAACCAGGTACCCAAACTAGGAGGCCATATTCAGTTTTTAAGAGAATCATCTATAATTCAGAAAATGCTTGTATTCATTTTTAGACGTGATTATAAAAGTAGAACAGATTAAGGGAAAGTAGAGACTGAGTGCTGCTGAAATGCCTACATTGATTTTTGCAGAGAGAGTTGGTCCACAGACTCTTTTCTTGGCAACAGGGAGGACGAGAAGTCGGTTGGCTGGAGTTTCCAGTTCCTGCTTTTCTCCCCTATGGCTCCCTCCCCTGCCCTCAGACAATACAGGAAAGGAGCTATTGGGTATGTTTTGACATTCATTCACACCAGTGTGCTACCTCTGTTGGCAGTTTTAAGACCTTTAATTCATTACTGTGGAAGAAAGACTTTCCCTCTCACCTAAAGGATGTTGGAATTCAGACTCCCTGGACTGGAGGAGGAACTGGATTTGGGGACAGAGAGGATATATAGGAGTAGTTCTCTCCTTAGAATTTAAGCCATATTGGGGCTCACAGGGGGCTCAGTTGGCTAAGCGTCTGACTCTTGACTTCGGCTCAGGTCATGATCTCACAGTTCATGAGTTTGAGTCCCATGTCGGGCTCTGTGCTGACAGTGCAGAGCCTGCTTGGGATTCTCTCTCTCTCTCTCTCTCTCTCTCTCTCTCTCTCTCTCTCTCTCTCCCTCTTTCTCTCTGTCCCTCTCCCCCATGCATGTGCACACACACACCCTCTCTCTCTCAGAATAAATAAACTTAAAAAAAAGAAAAGCATTTAAACCATATTTAGGAATGAAACTGAACAGAATACAAATCTAATCTGAATTGTGATCTGAACTCACAGGCTTAGGCAGGTGGCATACAGAAAGCTGCCCCCTGTTTTAACCTGTCTCAAGACACCCTCAAGTCCCTTCTTCCCGGTGTCCTCCTTTTGCCGGGGACCATGGCTGTGTCTGGCTTGGGGCTCTCTTCCTGTTTGCCTTTCCTCTTTTTGAAGCCTGTCAGCCATCTCTGTCCCATTCCACCACCTCTCCATCCAGGGAGGGAAAACATACTCCAGGACCCCCTCTGCTGGGCAGCTCGGGGATTGACATGGAAAACACATGAAGGGAACTTCGTGAGAAGGAATCCCAAGGGAAGCTCAGGTGGGGAGAAATAAGATGCATGCCCTTTGTCTTTCATCATGTGGGTGATAATAAAGATACTAAGATGTTAAAGATTGAAAACCCAGGATATGGTCTCCAGGTGCACACCAATGCTCTTTAGCTAGAAGAATGGTGGATAGTGCTAAGCAGCTAAGTGAGAATGTATCTTGAGGATCTTCTCTGGCTAGCAATCTCACGACTTCAACTGGATTTCCTGATCTGGAGAACTCTAAATGACCAATATTCCACCCAAGTCAGGCATGGTAGGATTCTTGCCTTTTCTCGAAGAGGAGAAAAAGAAACATGACCGTAAGCTGGGATTAAGAGCATGCAACTCAGATATTTCGTGCAAGTCATGCACCTAACTTATGTCTGTATAATGTTCATTGTTTTTCCTTCTTCTTTTTGTTTTTTTTAACTTTTTTTCTCATGTTTTCAACAACTATTTATTAAGCCCCTGTGATGTGATAAGCTCTCTGCCAAGACTTTGAGAGTCCAAAGATGAAAGACTTGATCCCTGCCCTCCAGGGATCAGTCTAGAAGAGGGAATGAACAATAAACTAAACAGCAAGACAACAGATAATTGCAATACATGACCATTCCTTTATTTAAAAAAATTTTTTTTTAATGTTTATTTATTTTTGAGAGAGAGAGAGAGAGTCAGAGCCCAACTGGGGGAGGGACAGAGAGAGGGAGACCCAGAATCCAAAGCAGGTTCCAGGTTCTGAGCTGTCAGCACAGAGCCTGACTTGGGGCTCAAACTCACGAACCTCGAGATCATGACCTGAGTGGAAGTCACTCAACCGACTGAGCCGCCCCCGCGCCCCAGGCCATGCCTTTACTTGCTACGGGCTTGTGAAGCCATCTACATTCCTGTTATCTCCACAAAGCAAGGCATACCCTGGTCTGCTGAGATTCTACAGTCCTTGCCTAATATCTTGTAGAGAAGGGCGTTCAGCATGTACGTTTTTGATAATGAAAATATAGACCCTTGTGTGAGGACAATCCATCCATGGGTTGCAAGCTCTTAGTGCAGGGATTGTAGCTAATTGTCCATTTCATACAGCAGGCAATTCACTGGGAAGAAAGTGTGGTAATACTTCCCTGCTGCCACCTGGTGCTTTATTTACACTAAATTAGCTCAGAGTAGTGGATAAGGCAACTGAAAATCATTTACCACGCTCAACTTTGAAATGAAATCCCAGCCCCATCCACCCAACACACATGTGGGGAACACGTGAATACACACTCACCATGCACACATATATCCTCTCCCTCATTGCTTCCATCTCTGCCAGCCCCAGGGCAGGTTTTCTGGGAAAGTGTGTTCAGTTAAGACTAGAAAATGGGGCGTCTGATACAAGTTAATGTGTAGGGGGTGCCTCGCCACTTAAAAAAATTGTTTTAATGTTTATTTATTTTTGAGAGAGAAAGAGAGACAGAGCACAAGCAGGGAAGGGGCAGAGAGAGAGAGAGACACACACACACACACACACACACACACACACACAGAATCCAAAGCAAGCTCCAGGCTCTGAGCTGTCAGCACATAGTCTGACGCGGGGCTCAAACCCACAAACTGCGAGATCATGACCTGAGCCGAAAGTCGGAGGCTTAACCCACTGAGCCACCCAGGTGCCCCACCACTTTTTCTCATTTGTTTTACTTTGCCAGTTTTTAGCTTGATTTTGAAGGTGTAAGCTTATCCTGTACATACAGGTTGTTTTTAAGCAAAGCTTTCCAGCCTTTAACGTGTCTAGTATTTTTCTAAGAATAATCAGAGAACTATTTATCATGGATTTTAATGTACGATGCAGACAGGTGATCTCAGCATGTTGGTTCCTGACCCCTTTTCTGTTTGTTGTCTGACTCTTGTAACTGTATGCCTGAAATAATTCAGTATTTTCAGATATCAGTATACCCTTAATCGTTAATGAAATAAAAAGCTCTTAGCTTCTCTTTGCAGTGGAGAAAGGGGGAAAAAAAAAAAAGACTAGGGAATGGGGCCAAGGTGCCATGATTGGACATTTTTTTTTTTTCCTCTGGAGGACAAAGCACATGCTGGAGTGATGAACCCAACTGTGTAAAGAGTTAGTGAAGCAAGGGGTGCCTGTGTGGCTCAGTCAGTTAAGCGTCCGACTTCAGTTCAGGTCACGATCTTGTGGTTCATGGGTTCAAGCCCCGTGTCAGGCTCTGTGCTGACAGCTCAGAGCCTGGAGCCTATTTCAGATTCTGTCTCTCTTTCTCTCTCTCTCTCTCTCTGCCCCTCCCCGACTTGTGCTCTGTCTCTCTCTCAAAAATAAACGTTAAAAAAATTAAAAAGACAAAGAGTTAGCAAAGCAACTGTGACCATCAGCTTGTTGGTTAGCCCCTCATCAAATATTTTTGAACACCTACTTTGTGACAGGCACAATTCAAGGCTCTGGGGAATCACTGGTGAAGAAGAGGAGTATGTTAGCTCACCTAAAGGGGATTAGTCTAGGGTGGAGAGTCCTGTTAAGTCCTAAACAAATAAATAACATAATATCAGGCCTGCATAAGGGCTAGAAAGAACATTACGTGTGGGGATATGACTAAGGTGTTTCAGTGACGTGGCCAGGGCTGGCTGCTCAGAGGAGGCCATGTTTGAGAGATGGAGAGGTGATACCGATGGTGAAAAAGAAAAATCTATGGGAGGAGAATCTAAGGCAGAGAAGCCCACACAGGCCACGAGAAGAGAAAGACTTGGGTACCTACAGAACAGAGGAAGGCGAGGGTGGGAAGAACCACATGAGGTGAGTGATGGGCAAGGGGAGGAAGGGGAAGCTGGCAAGAGTGGCGGGGCTGGACGGGCTGACACTGGGGGGACAACAGTAAGGCCTTCAGATTCGATTCTATGTGCAAAGGCAAAGCGGCTAGCTGGGTTGAAGCAAGGGCGTGATGCGACCTGCTCTGGTTTTGTGAATGATTGCGATGGAGGATGGGTTATAGGGAAATTATGAAAGTGTGAGACCAGTTAAAAGGCTGTGGCTGTGTCAGCTTTGAGATGTATTTTTCAGGTAGAGCCAAAGGGTTTATTGAAGCCCTAGATGCAGGGATATGAGTGAGAGAAAGGGATCAAATAGAGCCTTCAGAGTATCTAAGTAGATGGTGGTTCCATTTGCTAAAGTGAGGAAGGCTGAGATGGGGAAATGTATTTGGAGTGCGGAATCAGTAGCTCTGTTTGGCCATGTTACATTTGAAACATCTGTCCGATTGCCATGTGGAGTAGACAGGTAGGTGGTAGGCCTGGATTTCAGGGAAAAAAGGTCCAGAGGAGATGTGGGCGACATCAGCACGCGGATGGTGCGTGAGGCCATGTTGGTTCCCCTTACTCTGCTTTATAGCCTCGAATAACATCCTTACCTAACACCGTCTATCCCAGCTCTCAGAAAAGCATCTTTCCGTTGGCAAGAATAGCAAAGTAAAAGTCGGATGGGGTGGTAAAAATCTGCCATTTTAAAGAAGAAGCAACTCCAGACACACGCATAAGATGTCAGACTTTGCAAGGGCTCTGCCTCCGAACCCCTCATTTTGTTGATGAGAAGTTCCGTGTGCGGAGAGATAAACTGACCAGCGGTGTCACAGGTCTGGTGCGCACACGGCAGAGCCAGACCTTGAACCTACGTGTGCTGGCTCCCACGCGCCCTCTCGGCACTCCTCCTGGCTGCCAAGATGGCCCGATGGCATAGAGTCTGTGGGGTACAAACAAGGCCAGGTGTGTGTACCTCTCACAGGTGAATTTAAAATCAACATTTCAACCCGTATTCGAGATTTTCGTTCTGTACCATTCAAGAGTGAGTGATAGTTCCAGATTCAGCATAGAACAAACAAGAGCAAATAATTTTTAAAAATAACAACGTTCTGGAAACCAGTCTCTTCACCTCTGTCTCTAGGGCCGCTTTGAGACATCTGTCTCATCTGTCTTGGTCATCAGTGAAGGCCTTAGGACACCTCGCTTCCAGATGCCCTGGGAATCTGCATCTGCCCTTTGTGAATATGGCAACGGGCAGGGAAGGAGCGATTCTGCGTCCTGCAAGGCACCGCTAGAGGGCTGCAGAGACTAGCGGTGACAGGTACAGACGGTCAGCGAGACCCAACCCAGAGAACCGGCCATCATCACCTAGTGGCCCAACACTCCCTCCCTTTAGGCGAGGGAGGAAATTGGAGCCTCAGAAAGATTAAGGCCACTGGCTGGTGAGTGACAATCACAGATCTATCACAGGTTCAAAATTCAGTGTGACACAATGGCAAGGGTGTGGGTTTTAGAGCCAAGAATCCCAGTCGGTCAGATTGCCCAACTTGTCTGGACATCAGTGTTCTGGTCTGTGTTATGGGTAGTAGTGCTCCTGCCATATGCCATGCAGCATGTTACGTCAGTAAGTTGGCGTTGTTGAGAGGCCTTAGTAAACATTTGTCAAATGCCCAGACCTTTCTCCTCTTCTTGCCGAGGCGCTCGTTCCTCTCTGGACTAACTCACCCTCAGGAAGCAACTTTCAGTCATCAACCCAGATGATCCCATCTGCTTATAATGCTCTGCTGCATGGCCAAGTGTGTAAACGGCACTATATAACACAGAAACATAACAAGCAAAGCCACAGGATATATATGTGTATATATATTTTACATTTATCAAAGAGGCTGGGAAGGAGGGTGTCTTCCTTGTCAGTGTCCCAGAATTTGGAGGGGCAGAGGGAGGGAGACACGGAATCTGAAGCGGGCTCCAGGCTCTGAGCTGGCAGCACGGAGCTGACATAGGGCTCGAACTCATGAACCGTGAGATCATGACCCGAGCCGAAGTCGGACGCTCAACCGACTGAGCCACCCAGGTGCCCCATCCTTGGTTTGATTTTAGAGATGAGGAAACTGAGGACCAGAGAAGTTAATTAACTTGTCCAAGTCCTACCAGCATGCAAGTGGCAATGCTGGAGGTTAAGTTCAGCTCTGCCTGTGTTTTCACTGTGCCCTTTTTCTGTGAGGTGCTTGCAAAAGGTGAAACCATGGAAAGTGCCATAAAGGGAAGGCTGCCGGGAGTTCTGAAGGGAATAACTGCTCCTGACCGAGGGATCTAGAAGGAATTCTGGAGGGAAGCTCAAAGTGGCCAAGCCTAGAAGCGGGAAAAAGGAAGAAAGAATTCCCACACACCAATCTGTAGTTAACGTGATGCATCGAAACATGGTGTATTTGGTGTACGAGAGAAAGACACACAGGAACGCACGCACGCATGCATGCACGCATACTTAAGGCTGATTGAATTCTCTAAAAGAACTCTCCCTGGAAGGAAGTAGGGGTCAAAAGCTGAGGTGAAAAACAATCTAAAGGTAGAGTATTAACACCAGTGTGCTTCACTACCAGCTCGCCCAGGAAATTAATTTCACGTTGAGTCGTTCTATTAAAAACCCAACTGAAGTGTCTTCACAAGGTAAACAATGGGAAAGCCTCCAAGATCTTCCTAAAGCCTGTAACACAGCCAGAGGCTGACCTGACCTAATTGGCAGGTGTAGATCAGCGGCCAGGGAAACCCAGTTCTCTTCCACCTACCACAAGCCTGGACAGCTGCCACTCAAAGATGCTAGTCCGGTGGCCACACGCAGCAGCCTCGAGGCTACCCCACCCCCACCTTCAGAGGTGCTGCCCACCAGTATGCTAGTCACTGTGAGCACCTTCTGAACATGAAGGTCTAAACGCTCTTGCATAGCAGTTCTAGAAATAGCCAGGCACCTGAGTGTAACGTGACACAGGAAACATCCTTCCATCAGGTACAAAGAACGCTCCTCCAAAGGACAGGGAGAGGACGTCATAATTAGCATCATTCATTCATCCAGCAGAACTGAGCCCCCAGCTATAAGCCAAAGGTAGTTCTCAATCCTGGCTGCCCAGGAGAATCACCTGGGATCTTTTAAAAATACCAACGTCAGGGCTCCACCCAAAGCCAATTAAATGAGAATATCTGGGAGTGGAGCCCAGGCCTTGGTATTCTTTAAAAGCTCTCTGGACGATTCTCCTGTGGTTGAGAACCACCACATTAGACATTGTATTCAACAAAACACAGAATCACTGACCAGGCCTCAAGGAGCTCACGGTTCCACAGAGCCCTACATTCCGCGATGGGTTTTTTTCCTGTAGGTGACCTTGACTGATCTTCACACCAAGCCTGTGTTAGAAAGAAAACAACAGGCCCAAAATGGAGTCACTTGGGCCAGGCCCAACCCTGGGCCTAATACCTAACCTATTTGTAGTTCCCATCTTCCCCAGAAATATGTCTTACCATGTCAGTCAGGAATTTTCTGATGAACACCACTGAGGTGGTCTGTCACAAAGGCCCTCTCCATCCCCCAAAGGAAGATGAGGTAATTCACCTAATAAGGCCTAGAACAATCCTTTTTTCTTTTCTTTTCTTTTCTTTTCTTTTCTTTTCTTTTCTTTTCTTTTCTTTTCATGTTTATTTAATTTTGAGAGAAAGAGAGAGACAGAGAGAGAGAGAGAGAGAGAGCAGGCATGGGGGAGGGCAGAGAGACAGGGAGACACAGAATTCGAAGTAGGCTCCAGGCTCTGAGCTGTCAGCACAGAGCCCAACTTGGGATCACAAGATTATGATCTGAGCTGAAGTTGGCCACTCAACCAGCTGAGCCACCCAGGTGCCCCAAATCCTTTCTTTTCTTTTGCTTATAACTTTCTTTCCTTACCAGCCTTCCCATAAAAACCTTCCATTTTGTATGCCTTTCTACTTGCCAGATAGAATGCTGCCTGGTTAACGAATTGTTTAATAAAGCCAATTAGATGTTCAAATTTCCTTCAGTTTTGTTTTTTAACAACTGGGAGGGTGTTGTGATTGCCCATTTTGCAGACGATGTAGCTGAGGCTAAGAGGGGTATATGTGCCCAATGTCACACAGCAGGTAAGCAGCAGAGTGGGCATAGGAACTGGGTTTTCTGATTCCAAGACTCTTGCTCTACATCACAGAGGAACTGGACTTGAGAAACGGCACATCACAACTACACCATGGCAGGGGCCAAGAGCCAAAAGGACACATGGGGACAAGAATTAGGTGGACCTACTTGTCATAGCAAATGCATGCTAACCAGCTGATGTCCATCAGTGTTCCTAAACTGTGTCTGTGTTGATCAACTGCTTGTTTATTTAACCATTTTCATTAAGGACTTTTCTAGGCAACAGAGCCTGTGGCCAGAATAGTAAGTAGATTTTTAAATTTTTTTTTTCAACGTTTATTTATTTTTGGGACAGAGAGAGACAGAGCATGAACGGGGGAGGGGCAGAGAGAGAGGGAGACACAGAATCGGAAACAGGCTCCAGGCTCTGAGCCATCAGCCCAGAGCCCGACGCGGGGCTCGAACTCACGGACCGCGAGATCGTGACCTGGCTGAAGTCGGACGCTTAACCGACTGCGCCACCCAGGTGCCCCAGTAAGTAGATTTTTAAAAGATCACCTTGCCAGGCTCAACTCTTGGCCTTGGGATATGCTAACAACCCTTTAGAAGAATACAATTCATTGCACAAATTCTTAGGCTGTGAATAGTGGTACCAGCAGGTTTGCTGATTTGCTGGCCGTTAATTGTCAATAGGTATTTGAGGCGCAGCCTGTGTTAGTAGAAAGAAAGAGGGAGACAGGTGCAGCATGTGGCTAAACTCAGGGGCTTTGAAATCTAATCCCTTCTCTGGGTGGCAGGTTAGCCTTATAAAACCTTTGCCTCTTTCGGTTGCACACACAGTTTTGCCTACTCAGGAGTGTCCCGTAACATTTCCAAGGTGGCCTCAGAGATACTGAGTCTGGTTTCCCAAGGTCCTTTGGGAAGAAGGAACTACTACTCTTCATAACCAGATTTACTGGCGCTCTGCTTCTCCCTTCAGTATTTTGGCCTAGACTCAGCTCTGGTCTGCTCTTCCAACCCCTCCTCCTCTTCACTCCTGGGATCTGTCACCAATCAAATGGAACCCTCTCGTTTTGCAAACGAGGAGACCGAGGTCACAGGAGAGACCTGGCCAGAGCCAAGTGAAGAGTGGTAGCGCGAGGACCAGCCTGGCATCCTGGCCCCACCGCAGTGCTCTTTGCATGGGTTCAACCTTAGGCAACATCACCGTGTAAACAGAGCTAGTCTTATAACCTCTCACCTTTTTCAGATCAAGAATAAAGAACTTAGATATGCTAATACGCATTATTAACACCTCAGTACAGGCAAAACCCATATCTCTTTTTTTTTTTAATTTTTTTTTTAACATTTATTTATTTTTGAGACAGGGAGAGACAGAGCATGAACAGGGGAGGGTTAGAGGGAGGGAGACACAGAATCTGAAACAGGCTCCAGGCTCTGAGCTGTCAGCACAGAGCCCGATGCGGGGCTCGAACTCATGGACTGTGAGATCATGACCTGAGCTGAAGCCGGCCGCCCAACCGACTGAGCCACCCAGGCGCCCCCCATATCTCTTTTTTAAAAAGGATTTGCCTTGTATGTCAACTCTACTTCAATGATATATATGAATGAATGAATGAATGAATGAATGAATGAAAAAGGACCCATTAGGAGAAAAAAAGTCTAACAGCACTTTTGGTCTCTGACAGTCTGTATTCAGAACTTCTTGGCTCCTTTAGTAAGAGTAAAAGTAACAATAATCAACATACCATTTCCCGAGCACCCAGTATGTTCCAGGTGGTGTAAAAATCTGCTTTTATATATAGTTAATGCCCATGTAAAGTAGGTCTTTGTTTTTCTATAAGCAGATGAGGAAGCTCGAATTCAGAGTGGGCACTAGCCTGCACAAGTTCACGCAGTAAGTAGCTGGGCAGGGTGAAGTGTGCTGCTCAAAAGACAGGGTCTTTGTACCACATACGTAAACGACATGTACCCTCCTCCTGGACTGAGGCCTTATGGGAACGAGGGTCCGGAAACTGTGGACACGGCAGGGCCTGCACACGGATTCAAGGATGCACAAGGGAGAGAGGCACCAGCCCCCAAGGGCCGAGCATCTTGTAGTTCCCTTCTAACTGCTCCCCCTTCCCTGCCCCCCATCGTTACCATTCATCTCCTTGTTAGTCATAGACCCTGGAGGCTGTGAGGGAAACAGGCAGTTTGAGCACAGCCTGGCCCAACCCTGGAATGGAGCCCGATGCCTGTGACATTCATCAACTGGTTAATTTCAGAAAGGCATCCATTTGCACCAGCTGCTTAAAAAGCTCTCTGCCCTCAGGAGACGCTCAGCCAATCACAAAGCAAAGGCAGGGAGTTTTTCTGGTAACCATGTTCAACCCAGTGTCTGTCTGCTGCTTGTTTGGTTGTATAATTTCAGTGAAGCTCAGGAGAGTGGAGAGTACGGCTAAAATGAATGATCTTATTTCCTTTAAATTATTATTCTTATATTTATGGCTCACATTTGTCCTTACTGCACAAGTGCCCTATTAACCTATGATGATGATGATGATGATGATGATGATGGTCATGATGAAAATGAGTGCTATTGCTCTTTGCGTGGTGGGAGATGCCTGGCTGTTTCTGACAGATTCTCTCCAGGTGGCTGCATCTCATATGTGTGTTTGGAGAGAGGGGAGAGGGAAAGTCCCCACAAGTCTGGGGACTGTGCATGAGTTCTGTCAGTTCAGGTTCAAGCCTCAAAGTGAGAAAGTCCTTTTAGAAGTGATTGATCAACCAGAATGCAAACACATTCACATAGAGAAGGAGAGATCCCTCACCAGTCCCCAGAATTAATTCTCAGGTCCAACCAAGAGACCAAATGCTTTGTGATCACAGATTCGGGATGTTGTCAAGGGTGGGTGTGGGTGGGGACTGTGGAGGGCCAGCCCTTCTTCTACAGCTAATACTTATCAAGCTCTCTCATTGTTCTAGGCACTGGACATGAATGGCCTCAGACTCTGCAAGAGCCCTAGGAGAAGGGTGCTAGTTATCAACCCCATTTTACTAGTGGTAAAGCAGAAACTTGGGAGGTCACCTTATTCATTCAAGTTCAGGTGCGTCTATCTACAAAATTGATTCTCAACCACCTTCTTGGTCCTCTCTTAGGGTTAGGGGCACTTAAAGAGTTAGCCTTATCTGTTCACTCTGGGACCACCTTCTCCCTGGTATAGTACTGGAGACTTCTTTTTTTTCAATTTTTTAATTAAGTTTATTTATTTATTTTGAGAGACAGAGAGCAAGTGGGGTAGGGGCAGAGAAAGGGGGTAGAGAGAGAGAATCCCAAGCAGGCTCCAACACTGTCAGTGCAGAGCCTGATGTGGGGCTCGAGCTCATGAACTGTGAGACCATGACCTGAGCTGAAATCAAGGGTCAGATGCTTAACTGACTGAGCCACCCAGGAGCCCCAGTACTGGAGACTTCTGATTGATTTTTGCTTACATGTTCCTTTTTATGGTCTCTATGTAAGCCAGCTGTCTGGCTACATTTGACAGTTTATATTTTTGTTTTGAACTCAATGGTAGATTAGAAAATGAATTAAAAGTCAGGCCAGAAAAAAATGTGTAATATATATACATAGTAGAAAGAAGTTGAAGGTGATGCTAGAAGGGGGTGGGTGGGAGAAGATGACATAAATATGCAGTTGTTGCATTGATTCATTTATTCAACAATAAATCTGTGCTGAATACCTACTGTGTGCCAGCTACTGAATGCTTAGAGCTGACAATAAAAAGAACAGGTCTAGGCTATACCCTCAAGCTTCCCAGAGTGTAGTAGGGGCAGGAATGGGAAACACTAATGATCCAATGTTCAGGGTATTTGGAAGCAAAGGAAAGTGCATGGCCTGACCTTGCCAAAGTCTCTGGGTAGGGAAGGGGGCTGGGAAGACTTCACAGTGCTTCTTAAATTATACCCAATATCTTCTATTAACACATCAATAGCAGCATAAGATCAGTTGAAGAAGTTCTTGTTTTAAGTCCATGTGTAGGGCAAAAACATCTTAATATGGTAAGTACAGCTGATCCTTGAACAACACAGGGATTAGGGGCACCAGCCTACTGCCCAGTCAAAAATCCATATATAACCTTTGACTCCCCCAAAACATTACTACTAATAGACTACTGTTGGCCAGCAGTCTCATTGATAAGTCAATTGACACATAGTTTGTATGTTATGTGTATTATATGCTCTATTCTTACAATCAAGTAAGCTAGAAAAAAGAAAATGTTATTAAGAAATTAAGGAAGACAAGCACTGGGTGGCTCAGTCAGTTGAGTGTTCGACTCTTGATTTCAGCTCAGGTCAGGATCCCAGGGTTGTGGAATTGAGCCCTAAATTGGGCTCTGCACTGGGCACGGAGCCTGCTTGAGATTCTCTCTCTCTCTCTCTCTCTCTCTCTCTCTCTCTCTCTCTCTCCTTCTGTCTCTTTTCCCTGCTGTCTCTCTCTCTCAAATAAAAAATATATATATATAGTATGTATACAATATATGTATACACACACACATATATATACACATATATAAATTAAGGCACAGAGAATACATTTACAAAGCTGTACTGCAAAGAGCCCCCCTATTATGTGTGGACCTCCACAGTTCAAACCCATGCTGTTCAAGGATCAACTGTATTTAAAAAAAAATCGACAGTATTTAGAAATATTAGCTTCAAATTGAATAATAAGATATGTGAAGTGGAATTAAAATAATAATAAACTAATGTGTATGAATTCAGGCAGTAACCTAAACCATTGACATGATTAACTCAGTTGTCACTAGAACCCCAAGAGGTAAATATGAATAGTATTCCCATTTTATAGACTAAAGAACTGAGTCCCAGATTGATACAAAAGGCCAAGTAGTACCCCTCATCTATGATGTACCTAGTACTAAGGTTAAAGCAAGGGGGCAAGAGGAGACATCAAGTTTGAATTAGGACAAGACTCTTACACATGTGAGGTCTGTAGACTTGGGTCTTCATGGGTAAAATGAATGGGTAAGATCAATTCTGAGATGCTTTCAATGTCAAACCATGAAAATAATTCTTAAATTTATTTCCAATGGAATAAAATAAGGAAGGTCAAGAGATGAGAAACAGGAAAGCTGGGCTTTGGAAGATGCCTTTGGAACTTCATGGAACCTGTACCCACGACGTAATCTAGAACAGAATGGACGTATGAAGGAAAGGACGTGTACAGAAAAAACAAAAGTCTCCCTTGGAGATGGAAAAAGATTGATGCGGTATATTACGGCAGAAAACAAAGTAAAAGCATCGTTCATGATGGATCGCCAGTGGGAGAGCTGAGGAGGAGCATGGCCCCGATAACACTTCACGTAAGGTGGCAGGAGCGCCAGTTCTGGCATCAGACTACCTCAAGTTCAAATCCAGGCTCTGCTACTCTGTAGTGTGACCTCAGGCCAGTCCCCCAACCTCCTCCGTGCCTTGGTTTTCCACGTCTATAATCTGGGGATAATACTAGTACCTTCCGCCTGGAGTTGCTGACCGATAGGCTGAGATAACACACGTGTGGCAAAGTGCTCCGTGAATTTAGCCATTGTTGCTAATCCTAAAACAGTGGGAGACAGACAAGTCGCATTCCAGTCTTTGCATCACATCCAGCCTGATTAGGCCCTGACAGAAGTCATGGCAGTGACAAGAGTCAGTTGGGAAGGTCCCAAACACTGAAGAACTGAGACCAGCCTTATGGAGAAGTGAAGGTCAAGGCAGCAGTCATTACCTGTGTCCACACGTGCATAAAGGAGTCATTTCGTGTGTCCACACACTACACATGTCCACACGTGCGTAAAGGGGCTCCCTCAAAAATGCCAAAGAATTGTACCTCTTGATCTCATTTTGGGGCAGATCCAGAGAAAATGAGCTTCACACAGGAGGGAAGGACTTCCTGATGAGGGATTAGGTACAGAGTTCTAAGCAAGGAGGGGTGTCTGCTTGCTACCCTTTGGAGCTTTAACATATAAATACATAAAGTCTTATTTTGCTGACGTGGGAGCTTAGCCAAGGCCCAGGGAGTGATTAGAAGATGATTCCTTCCAAGTCTCGGGCCTAAGAACCTAGCACTGAACCCACTCGTGCGGTTGCTTTGGTTCTGTTTTCCCCACACTCAGTCACCCCTTGAGCTGCGCACCTACTGTGCGCCAAGCACCCTTCAAGACCCCACATTCCATTCCTATTCCAGGCCTCTTTTCCTTGCCGGGCCTTTCTGAAGCACCACAGTCGCGCACATGTGCATTCCATTCCCATCCAATTTCAATTCTTGTCCATCCTCCAGGAGCTAATTTCCGACACACGTACACATACTCAAGTCAACCTTAACGATGGGGTGCTTCCCTGGTGCCTGTGCCCGAGGATGGCCTGGTGGAGGCGGTGTGACGCTGGTTCGGACACTGAGCCTCCGCAGGGTCTGGGTCCCCACACTCACTCCTAGTAACGTGGGCCCCAGAAACCGTTAGTGCAATGCAGTGACTTCTCTCGGTTTCTTGGGTGCTGAGTAATGGGGGTAAACTAAAGAGAAGAATCGTATAAATAGACTACTTTAACAAACGATCATATTCACACATAGGAAA